>NW_028290849.1:57500-175376 GCF_964205215.1 Stylophora pistillata
TTCATCACGAAGTTGGCCGGGATACCAATTGCGATGACTTTTTTCCACTGGACTTAAACAAAATTTCGGAAGGTAGTGTTCGTTTGACTTCTCTATAATTGAGCCAATTAAAAAAGGTTTTTGTGAAATTTTTGTAATTGTCGTCATCTTTTTGTGCGTGTTGTCTTCGTGAAAACGGCTTTCGTTATCTCTATATTTCGAGTCCTTCGTGGCTTTCCATATCTCAGATCATGGCTGGTGATGGCTTAGGCTCCGTCCGCGATGAACAGAACAAGCTGGGGTCTTATAGTTGTGCTATTAAAGTAGACAAATCAATATAATCGTCATATTTTTCGAATGTCTGGAGGAGGAAACCATAAATTTTACTCTTAAAATTGTATTTTGTATTCTTACGATGTGAGTTCAGAGAATGTGGAGCTGGAGCGACTAGCAATCCGCTAACTGATGCTTTTCTTTATTCTCATCACTTGTCCTCTTGATAAGGTATTGATATTGTATGGAGAAGTTCTCTCTTGGTCAGGGGAGGCAACACAATTTTTAATTTAGTTCTGAAGCTTTGCGTACAGTTTGAAGACAGTGAGTACATTTTCTTGCTTAGTTTCCTCTAACACCGGAGAAAAACACAAGCCCTAATATAATAGGCGCTTAAACATTTGGACAGAAATCAAGGACCAGTGGAACTTTGAATCCTCCATTATGGCTAAATGCCTTTCAAACCAGCGAGTCCAGATCAGACGACAGATGCACATTCGTGATGGTTCCCGCATGCATTCACGGCAGATCTGCAAAGACCGTACGGGGCCCACGCAAATTTGAATCAGGGCTCCTTGTAGCTGAGGAAATAGCAACAGCGAATCGAGAATTCTCTGCAAGTCACAATATAGCCAACCGGTGTAGCCAGCC
The DNA here is from genome assembly GCF_964205215.1 of Stylophora pistillata. Lineage (NCBI taxonomy): Eukaryota > Metazoa > Cnidaria > Anthozoa > Scleractinia > Pocilloporidae > Stylophora > Stylophora pistillata. The sequence goes on from NW_028290849.1 coordinate 58,404, forward strand.
TTGCAGTTACCACAAATCATGGTCCCGTCCACACTGAGACTTCCACACATATAACTTTATTTAAACTTGGATTTAGAATAGCTCGAAAAAGAGCTTAATATATTAGAGTATAGTTAATATTTAAGAAATACAGAAAAATGTATAATTACAAATATATATAAATATATATATATATATATATGTGTGTGTGTGTGTATATCTAAAATTACTATGCACATATATATATATATATATATATATATTTATATCACTGTCTTTAGTTCCTCTTGCTTCCTTACAAAATACTTTTCTTGGCTCCGCACTATCTTTCAAGCTTTGCAACCACCTCATTTCATCAAAAAATACTCCACTGTGTTCTGTGTAAAATAGAAAAACAAAATACAGAAAAAAAGTCAACATAAAATCAATCAATGTAGAAATCAATCAGAATTAACACTCCTTCATCGTAACACTAAAGAGCAATCCGGCCCGACAAGAATCATCGCCAACAATAAATTCTATACAACAAATTCTGATATTGCCGCTAGCTTCATCAATATTTTGATTGTGTAAGCCCTACACTTGCCAGCTCCCTAGGGAATCATGTTGGCAACCCCCTTAAATACAGACAATCTTCTCCTCCCAGGAGTTTTGTCCTTTAATTAACTCCCATAAGTGACCAATACAGAATTTCTCCTTACAATGTGTATTCAATATCTAGCAGAGAAGTACTGACAATAGCTAAAAACATCAATTGGGGGATTTTAGCTTGATCCAATACAAAACTCTCCAAACCAACTTCATAAGAACTCTATGGGAGACTGTAAGGAGAATCAGTTTAAGGAGATCTCGCTAGGGAAGTTGTAGATAAATGAACAATTAAGATAAAGGCAAAGAACGAAAAATCGCAACATCTCAATAATGAGGTCAGTTAATTCATACAGAATAGGATGATTCCTTGTAAAAATACACTGGCCCAATCAAAAAAAGAAAACATAAATATACATTTATAATGCAGTAAATGTTTTCACATACACCATATACATTTATAAGCCCTACACTTCCCAGCTCACTAGGGAATTATGTTTGCAACCCCCTTAAATACAGAAAATCTTCTCCACCCTGGAGTTTTGTCCTTTAACTCCCGTAAGTGACTAAGACAGAATTTATCCTTACAATATCTATCTTCAATATCTATCAGAGAAGTACTGACAATAGCTAAAAAGAGTAATCAGGGGATTGTAGGTTGATGCAATACAAAATTCTCCAAACCGACGTCATAAGAACTCCATGGCAGACAGTAAAGGAGATTCAATTTAAGGAGATCTCGCTAGTGAAGTTGTAGATAAACGAACAATTAAGATAAATGCAAAGAACAAAAAATCGCAACATCTCAATAATTAGGTCAGTTCATACAGAATAGGATGATTCCTTGTAAAAATACACTGCCTCAATCAAAAGAAGAAAAAAATAAATATATATTGATGAGTCCTACACTTGCCAGCTCCCTAGGGAATTATGCTTGCAACCCCCTTAAAAACAGAAAATCTCCTCCTTCCTGGAGTTTTGCTCTAACTGAGATGACTCAAGGACAGGTTTGTAATCTCTTCTCTAAATTAGATGAGAGCAGAACTCAACTGCATATTCCAAATGAATTGATGAGGATTGCTTCTGAGAATCTCTCAAAAACCTTCAAGGCATTTATTTCTATGGAGTCCACCAAGACTAGCACAGTACCAGATATTTTCAAACTATCTCCAGTGACTTCAATCTGTTTATAGACATGGCATATCATCACTGCGCCAGGAGAGAACCTGCCCATATTACAGTTCTATCACCCTTTAGTAGAGTTCTTATTGATCGATTGATTGATTGATGTACTCATTTACTCAACTTTAATCATACAGATCTTCATCCTTTATCATCCTTTATTGTGACCAAGACAGAATTTCTCCTTACGATATCTAATATTCAACATGTATCAGAGAAGTAGCAAGAATAACTAGAAAAACATAAGTCAGGGGATTTTAGGTTGATCCAGTAGAAAATTCTCCAAACTGACATCATAAGAACTCTATGGCAGACAGTAATACCCCATTCACACCAAAGCCTAAATATGCTTTAAAGCTGTTTTGTTAAACATGGTTTAACACAACAGCTCCATAGAAGCTGCTCAAATCAATATTTGGTTGACTTCAAATGTGGCACATTGAAAAAACAGTTTAGCAATTGCTTGAATCTTGTGGAAAATTTAGTTTTTCAGTTCTCTGCTTCTGATTTTTATTCAGTTAAACCTGGTTTAACTAAATTTCTACTGTATTTAGATCATTCTTGAAATACATGATTGTAATCACAGTCTCTTTAATTAATCTCAATTGACATGAATTTTTAATGATTCTGTCATTGTTGTACTATAGTCGTTTTAGCAAATTTTTTCCATTGAGAACTGTTATAATTGGAAATTGAAAAACTTAAAACTGAAAAAAAAATTAGCAGGTCGCTCTGTGCGGGAGCAAGCACAACCTATCTCACAATTAATAGCTAGCTCCCATTAATACTTTTTGTAAAACTGATATGTTGACATATATGCCTCATAACTGCACATAGGTTCCAAATTGCTACATTGGAGACATGTGTGTCATGTATGTGACACATATGTGAGATAAATTATTTTACATGTATGTGACATATATTTTACATATATCTGCTACATATGTATGTGACATATATGTTACATGTATGTGACATATGTCAGACAGATGTAGGAGATATACGTAAAAGATATGTGGTTTTGGTAAGGGCCATTAGAAAAGAGAGCCTACACTTTGCTATTTTCAAAATAACCAGCCATTTTAGGAAAGAAAAAAGTCAGAGGTAGTTCAAGTGGAAGTAAGATTCTTATAAAATGTAGCTGCTTGACTCCTCATGCAGGTTTTGTAAGTTTTGCTTTTTGAAATGAAACCACTGAAAGCAGGCGTTATACCTCAGTATGATCATCAATGGTAAAAGTGAGGCAAAACTGAGTAAAATTTTCAGGTGGGTTTTCAAGCATTAAGAGACTTTAAAAAATACTTGACTTAAATATTGTAACCTCTGCAGAGAGTGAAGATTGATTTTTTCTGATGTTTGTTACATGAATGTTTATCCCCTCTACTAATGGAATTAAGTAAAGTGCCTATAAAATGTGCAGTAGACCAACCATGAGGATAAAGTAAAACATCCATTTGGGGGGTCTTTTAGCCCTTGAACTCCCAAGAATTGATGATAATTAATTGTGACCTCCAATTGCTACACATTTCCTGGTAAAAAAATTTGGGAGAATTGAGTTTTAGACCAAGATAACTTCTACCTAATAAGTTTGAGTATTGTAGTGCGTGTAGCTTAGTGTCAACCAATTTTCAATTGTGTAGGAAAATGAAAATGAAATTTCATTTTAGTTTTTCGCCGCGCTGTAAAAAAAAGAAGTTGGACTTCAATATTTTCGTATGGAATTTGGAAAACGTATTGCAAGTGAAGTCAAGTAGCTATCTTGAAAACAGGGAATGGGGAATCTTTAAAAGCGGGACTCTCAAGTAGCGAGAAACTTTGAAACGAGAAATATTTAGAGGCGTGAAATGAACCCGCCGAAATGAATGAACGGTGTGGTGAAGTTGCTCTTTTATCCAATTTTACGCAAGGGAAGCATGGAAATTCACGACTTTTGACAAAGGTAAAACTAGGTTGCAATTGGAAGAGCAGTCAGCTGAAACCTTGAACGCTCAAAATGGTGAAATTGTTAAAATCATTTAGGCAGGAGAATCTTTATTTTCATCAACATATTTGGTTGCTACAATTCTCTTTATAAGAAAGCGTAGTGAAGGGCTTAATTTGTCGTTGTTTGTTCAAGGATGAAATAAAGAACTTTTTGTGACCAAAATGTCGCTCTTGTTCATTGACAGTCATAGGAAACGGTACTGTCAAGCACTGACTTTAATGAGAAGGTGTGGGAAGGCTTTAGAAACGACTACAATGGGATTAGGCGGAAAATAAAACTTGATGAAAGGTAACAGGTACGTAAAGAAACATAAACATTTCGCGCTTGAACAAAAACGTAGAAAGCTGAATATTGTAACCCAAAAGTACTAACTGTAGCCATAGTTAGTCCCTACTACTAACTATGCTTTAGCACGCTTAAAATTTGGAAACTTTATACTCGTTGAAGTTTGCAAAAAGTTTTGAAAGATTTGTTGGCTGCTTTATGGTATGATATGAAATATTCACTTGAACATGAGAAGGACTTTGACTTGAGTTGAAGAATGGAGAAGCATAATATTTTGTAGAAAATTATAGTTCTTTGGAAAAAAATGGCTTGCAAGTTTAAAGATTCCTAGGTGCTGTAGAAGATTAGACATTTTTGAAAAACTATAAATGTTATAAATAGGTTGTACCCGAATGAACAGCGCGCATTATCCAAATGGCGTTGGTTTATGGCCATGCATATGGAGTAAAGTTGAAGCCTAAGCAAAATTGTTGTAAGCAATTCACTTACAGAAATCCTGCGATTGGAGATGAATTGCAGCTACTCCTTTGCGCAAGAATAGCGGTCCGGGCCTGTGGATAAACATTTAGATGGCAATATAGAGTAGCGTGCGGATGGTTGCTGTGAATAAATGTGCGTAGCGACCCGTATGTAGGTGATGACGCGTGAAGGCATGGTGACGTTGCATTTGAGCGGCAAAGTGTAGTGAAGTGAAGTGAAGCGAAGTGAAGTGAAGTGTTAGTAATGGCGGGCGGGTTGAAAGCAATAAAGGGTGGAGTTATGTTGTTTTGGTTGATTTAGGGCCGCCTGGTGACGGAAGGGCATCATGAAGCCTGGAAGTCCGTAAGCCTTGTGTATCATTCAAAGAATGGAGTGATAGAAGACGGGGGCCAGGTGGAAAGTGTAAAAGCAACTCTCTATGTTTTTTGCGCAAATAAATAAGCATGGCGCGTGGAGTTTTTGAGCTTGTAGAGTGGGGGTTTTAGGTGTGGTGTTGAAGAGGCGAGTTGCTTTTAGACTTAGTTTGTGGTTTGATATATCCTGGAAGTGGTACGGGTGCTCGCGAATGGAATTTCCAATATGCAAATATAAAAATGACCTCACTAAGATCAGTAGGACTGATATCGGTATTCTAAGAGAGCAAAGTATAAAAGAGATAACTACCTAGTGAATGTATTTCCACAAAGCAGAAAAGTAGACGACTTGAAGGCAAAAGAGAGCAGATATTTTTCAAAGCAACAAAGTAGATGATCGATCGATTGATACATAATACATACGAAATCTCGACTCTCGTCCAAAACATCTTACATGAAGTATAGAAGTGTCTAAAGAGAAAGCAAATAAGGTAACAGCAATAAAATCTAAGAAGGAGAGTTAAAAGTTCGAAGGATGCAACCAATGGAGTTCGAACTCCGATCTTGAGATTACTAGTCCAGCGCCCTACCACTGTAACATGAAATTTTATAAGGGATACCAACAAACGCCTGCGCATGCGTGGAATCAGCATGTTTATGTTGTAGTTCGCGAGCCGTTCGATCGTTTGATCGCCGATCTAAATCGCGGATATACTTTTCTTTTCAAACTAGGATGTAAGTACGCTACCTAGAATGTAAGTACGTTACTCAAACGAACGTATTATTTTTTGTAAATGTTTATTTGCTTGCTCAAGAGCCAGCCAACAACTTTCAGTACTCGATCGATAACCCGTCAAACATAGTGATGCATTCCATGCCAAGGCAAGCTTATTACATTTCTTTGAGTATGTATAATTGACTTCTCAGTTTCAGATAATAAGCTAAGATTCAAATTCATACAAGGTAAACAATGCCATGCCTTCATTATTTGGTAGTTAATGGTAATAATTTGGTAATAATTTCGTAATCATCTATCTTAGATGCTGTTACATGAACAAATTGGTTTGAAATCTGTCCTGAGAGTGTATTGGTAATGAGTTATTTCCATATGGCAGGAGAGAGGCTCCCGGCCATGAATTTGCATGAATTGAAAAATTGATGGCAACAGCTGCAATAAATCCATTGCTCTCGTGGATGCATGCAGGTGCCATCAATTGAAAAAGAAAAACTCCTGGTCAAGTTGGAATAAGTACAATGGTGTTGGAACTCAAATGAAAAAAGAAGTTGGAATTGCTTCAGGATTAATGCTGAAAGGGAGTTCCGAAGCGACCCATCCATAGTGGTTTGGTCGATGATATTGTTAAGTGCTTTTTAAATCAGGGAGGGACTTGCAGAGGTTGGTTCAATGTAGCACATGCACCAAAGAACGACCAAAGAAAGGTTTCAGGAGAGTTTTGTGTGATTGAATAACAGATCCTCTTGCCTCAAGTGAGATTCCTTAAACAACTATCTGGTACACCCATGCCCATCCCTGACTCAGTGGAATATCCTGACTCACTGGAATATCCTCATTTGATGAATGAAAAAATTTGCTCACCAAAAAGTTGCTTCCTGTTCTGCCTAGAATTGTTGACTGTGTGAAATAGTGCTAAGAAAGAACAAGAAAGTAAAATTGACTTGTTTTAAGAAATGCTATAGATTTATCCAGCAACCTTTGAAGGAAATAGTGGGTTCATTTACAATAATTGCTAATAAGGGGAAAGGGAGGGTGTTGAAAGTGTGAAATGATAAGAATGAAATGTTCGTTGTTCAGTAATTGAAGAAATTGCCCTGCAAATTGACATAACTGCAAGGCAGTTATGTCGATAATAAGGCAGCCAGCCAGCCAGCCAGCCAGCCAGCCAGCCTTAAAAAAAAGGATCAATACTTCTATTTTATTTTCCTATATATCTACAAGATATTCCTTTGAGATACGAAACTTTGGAAGGATGTACAGGGAAGAAAGAAAGCTAGATATCAACCAGGGAGCAAGTGGTGGGTGTAACGCCTGCCTGCCTGCCTGCCTGCCTGCTTGCTGTTGGGTCAAACTTTACTTCACTTAATATAATTCGATTGGATATAAAATGACATTAAAGACAAATAGACATATATACATGAGAAAAGAATAGAGGGAAAATAAAACATTGTAAAGGTAAAAAAAAAAGACCTGTAAAGAGTTTCCAAGTTTCCAAAGAATTATGTAGAACTGGTTAATTTTGCTATAACTTAGCTGCATTCCAATATCAGGCTCCATATAGCAATCCTTAGTCTCCATACAATCGAAAAGACAACTCTCTCCTTTTTTTTTTATTTTTAAGAGTTTAAAACTGCAACACCTAATTCAAGGAAGTGCAAAAATTTAATAATAGTCAAACTGACTGCAAAGCTGTGCACTATGAGGCACATGTGCGAAACTAAGGGTGAGCGTTGCACCCAGGGGAACCTCGGCAATAGACGCGAAACTCCGGAAAATCACGGGCGACGGAGTGGCATGCGTGAGAGTGAGAGGCTGTGCAAGAGGAAGGGGTCAGCCTTGTACTCACGCCTGCTACTTCCACGAAACACATCACCACGCGAATAAAATGGATTCCCGCGTGCACTAGATAGTCCCAGGGGAGTTGGGGGTTAGGCGCGCACCTCCTGCAAGTCACGGGAGCCGTGGTGGCACGCCTGCGAGTGAGAGGCTGTGCACTATGAGGCACATGTGCTAAAGAAGGCGGTGAGCCTTGTACTCACGCCTGCCACTTCCACGAAACGCATGACAACGCCACCAAAATCAAATCCCAGGTGCACTAGACCCAGGGGAACCTCGGCAATAGACGCGCAACTCCGGAAAATCACGGGCGACGGAGTGGCATGCGTGAGAGTGAGAGGCTGTGAAAGAGGAAGGGGTCAGCCTTGTACTCACGCCTGCTACTTCCACGAAACACATCACCACGCGGCCAAAACCGATTCCCGGGTGCACTAGATAGTCCCAGGGGAGTTGGAGAGTAGGCGCGCAGCTCCTGCCAAATCACGGGAGCCGTAGTGGCACGCCTGCCAGTGAGAGGCTGTGCACTGTGAGGCACATGTGCTAAAGAAGGCGGTGACTCCTGTACTTACTCCTGCTACCTCCACCAAACACATCACCACGCGGCTAAAATGGATTCCCGCGTGCACTAGATAGTCCCAGGGGAGTTGGGGGTTAGGCGCGCACCTCCTGCAAGTCACGGGAGCCGTGGTGGCACGCCTGCGAGTGAGAGGCTGTGCACTATGAGGCACATGTGGTAAAGAAGGCGGTGAGCCTTGTACTCACGCCTGCCACTTCCACGAAACGCATGACAACGCCACCAAAATCAAATCCCAGGTGCACTAGACCCAGGGGAAGCTCGGCAATAGACGCGCAACTCCGGGAAATCACGGGCGACGGAGTGGCATGCGTGAGAGTGAGAGGCTGTGCGAGAGGAAGGGGTCAGCCTTGTACTCACGCCTGCTACTTCCACGAAACACATCACCACGCGAATAAAATGGATTCCCGCGTGCACTAGATAGTCCCAGGGGAGTTGGGGGTTAGGCGCGCACCTCCTGCAAGTCACGGGAGCCGTGGTGGCACGCCTGCGAGTGAGAGGCTGTGCACTATGAGGCACATGTGCTGAAGAAGGCGGTGAGCCTTGTACTCACGCCTGCCACTTCCACGAAACGCATGACAACGCCACCAAAATCAAATCCCAGGTGCACTAGACCCAGGGGAACCTCGGCAATAGACGCGCAACTCCGGAAAATCACGGGCGACGGAGTGGCATGCGTGAGAGTGAGAGGCTGTGCAAGAGGAAGGGGTCAGCCTTGTACTCACGCCTGCTACTTCCACGAAACACATCACCACGCGGCCAAAACCGATTCCCGGGTGCACTAGATAGTCCCAGGGGAGTTGGAGAGTAGGCGCGCAGCTCCTGCCAAATCACGGGAGCCGTAGTGGCACGCCTGCCAGTGAGAGGCTGTGCACTGTGAGGCACATGTGCTAAAGAAGGCGGTGACTCCTGTACTTACTCCTGCTACTTCCACCAAACACATCACCACGCGGCTAAAATGGATTCCCGCGTGCACTAGATAGTCCCAGAGGAGTTGGGGGTTAGGCGCGCATCTCCTGCAAGTCACGGGAGCCGTGGTGGCACGCCTGCGAGTGAGAGGCTGTGCACTATGAGGCACATGTGGTAAAGAAGGCGGTGAGCCTTGTACTCACGCCTGCCACTTCCACGAAACGCATGACAACGCCACCAAAATCAAATCCCAGGTGCACTAGACCCAGGGGAACCTCGGCAAAAGACGCGCAACTCCGGAAAATCACGGGCGACGGAGTGGCATGCGTGAGAGTGAGAAGCTGTGCAAGAGGAAGGGGTCAGCCTTGTACTCACGCCTGCTACTTCCACGAAACACATCACCACGCGAATAAAATGGATTCCCGCGTGATCTAGATAGTCCCAGGGGAGTTGGGGGTTAGGCGCGCACCTCCTGCAAGTCACGGGAGCCGTGGTGGCACGCCTGGGAGTGAGAGGCTGTGCACTATGAGGCACATGTGCTAAAGAAGGCGGTGAGCCTTGTACTCACGCCTGCCACTTCCACGAAACGCATGACAACGCCACCAAAATCAAATCCCAGGTGCACTAGACCCAGGGGAACATCGGCAATAGACGCGCAACTCCGGAAAATTACGGGCGACGGAGTGGCATGCGTGAGAGTGAGAGGCTGTGAAAGAGGAAGGGGTCAGCCTTGTACTCACGCCTGCTACTTCCACGAAACACATCACCACGCGGCCAAAACCGATTCCCGGGTGCACTAGATAGTCCCAGGGGAGTTGGAGAGTAGGCGCGCAGCTCCTGTGAAATCACGGGAGCCGTAGTGGCACGCCTGCCAGTGAGAGGCTGTGCACTGTGAGGCACATGTGCTAAAGAAGGCGGTGACTCCCGTACTTACTCCTGCTACCTCCACCAAACACATCACCACGCGGCTAAAATGGATTCCCGCGTGCACTAGATAGTCCCAGGGGAGTTGGGGGTTAGGCGCGCACCTCCTGCAAGTCACGGGAGCCGTGGTGGCACGCCTGCGAGTGAGAGGCTGTGCACTATGAGGCACATGTGGTAAAGAAGGCGGTGAGCCTTGTACTCACGCCTGCCACTTCCACGAAACGCATGACAACGCCACCAAAATCAAATCCCAGGTGCACTAGACCCAGGGGAAGCTCGGCAATAGACGCGCAACTCCGGGAAATCACGGGCGACGGAGTGGCATGCGTGAGAGTGAGAGGCTGTGCGAGAGGAAGGGGTCAGCCTTGTACTCACGCCTGCTACTTCCACGAAACACATCACCACGCGAATAAAATGGATTCCCGCGTGCACTAGATAGTCCCAGGGGAGTTGGGGGTTAGGCGCGCACCTCCTGCAAGTCACGGGAGCCGTGGTGGCACGCCTGCGAGTGAGAGGCTGTGCACTATGAGGCACATGTGCTGAAGAAGGCGGTGAGCCTTGTACTCACGCCTGCCACTTCCACGAAACGCATGATAACGCCACCAAAATCAAATCCCAGGTGCACTAGACCCAGGAGAACCTCGGCAATAGACGCGCAACTCCGGAAAATCATGGGCGACGGAGTGGCATGCGTGAGAGTGAGAGGCTGTGCAAGAGGAAGGGGTCAGCCTTGTACTCACGCCTGCTACTTCCACGAAACACATCACCACGCGGCCAAAACCGATTCCCGGGTGCACTAGATAGTCCCAGGGGAGTTGGAGAGTAGGCGCGCAGCTCCTGCCAAATCACGGGAGCCGTAGTGGCACGCCTGCCAGTGAGAGGCTGTGCACTGTGAGGCACATGTGCTAAAGAAGGCGGTGACTCCTGTACTTACTCCTGCTACTTCCACCAAACACATCACCACGCGGCTAAAATGGATTCCCGCGTGCACTAGATAGTCCCAGAGGAGTTGGGGGTTAGGCGCGCACCTCCTGCAAGTCACGGGAGCCGTGGTGGCACGCCTGCGAGTGAGAGGCTGTGCACTATGAGGCACATGTGGTAAAGAAGGCGGTGAGCCTTGTACTCACGCCTGCCACTTCCACGAAACGCATGACAACGCCACCAAAATCAAATCCCAGGTGCACTAGACCCAGGGGAACCTCGGCAATAGACGCGCAACTCCGGAAAATCACGGGCGACGGAGTGGCATGCGTGAGAGTGAGAAGCTGTGCAAGAGGAAGGGGTCAGCCTTGTACTCACGCCTGCTACTTCCACGAAACACATCACCACGCGAATAAAATGGATTCCCGCGTGCACTAGATAGTCCCAGGGGAGTTGGGGGTTAGGCGCGCACCTCCTGCAAGTCACGGGAGCCGTGGTGGCACGCCTGCGAGTGAGAGGCTGTGCACTATGAGGCACATGTGCTAAAGAAGGCGGTGAGCCTTGTACTCACGCCTGCCACTTCCACGAAACGCATGACAACGCCACCAAAATCAAATCCCAGGTGCACTAGACCCAGGGGAACCTCGGCAATAGACGCGCAACTCCGGAAAATCACGGGCGACGGAGTGGCATGCGTGAGAGTGAGAGGCTGTGAAAGAGGAAGGGGTCAGCCTTGTACTCACGCCTGCTACTTCCACGAAACACATCACCACGCGGCCAAAACCGATTCCCGGGTGCACTAGATAGTCCCAGGGGAGTTGGAGAGTAGGCGCGCAGCTCCTGCCAAATCACGGGAGCCGTAGTGGCACGCCTGCCAGTGAGAGGCTGTGCACTGTGAGGCACATGTGCTAAAGAAGGCGGTGACTCCTGTACTTACTCCTGCTACCTCCACCAAACACATCACCACGCGGCTAAAATGGATTCCCGCGTGCACTAGATAGTCCCAGGGGAGTTGGGGGTTAGGCGCGCACCTCCTGCAAGTCACGGGAGCCGTGGTGGCACGCCTGCGAGTGAGAGGCTGTGCACTATGAGGCACATGTGGTAAAGAAGGCGGTGAGCCTTGTACTCACGCCTGCCACTTCCACGAAACGCATGACAACGCCACCAAAATCAAATCCCAGGTGCACTAGACCCAGGGGAAGCTCGGCAATAGACGCGCAACTCCGGGAAATCACGGGCGACGGAGTGGCATGCGTGAGAGTGAGAGGCTGTGCGAGAGGAAGGGGTCAGCCTTGTACTCACGCCTGCTACTTCCACGAAACACATCACCACGCGAATAAAATGGATTCCCGCGTGCACTAGATAGTCCCAGGGGAGTTGGGGGTTAGGCGCGCACCTCCTGCAAGTCACGGGAGCCGTGGTGGCACGCCTGCGAGTGAGAGGCTGTGCACTATGAGGCACATGTGCTGAAGAAGGCGGTGAGCCTTGTACTCACGCCTGCCACTTCCACGAAACGCATGACAACGCCACCAAAATCAAATCCCAGGTGCACTAGACCCAGGGGAACCTCGGCAATAGACGCGCAACTCCGGAAAATCACGGGCGACGGAGTGGCATGCGTGAGAGTGAGAGGCTGTGCAAGAGGAAGGGGTCAGCCTTGTACTCACGCCTGCTACTTCCACGAAACACATCACCACGCGGCCAAAACCGATTCCCGGGTGCACTAGATAGTCCCAGGGGAGTTGGAGAGTAGGCGCGCAGCTCCTGCCAAATCACGGGAGCCGTAGTGGCACGCCTGCCAGTGAGAGGCTGTGCACTGTGAGGCAATTGTGCTAAAGAAGGCGGTGACTCCTGTACTTACTCCTGCTACTTCCACCAAACACATCACCACGCGGCTAAAATGGATTCCCGCGTGCACTAGATAGTCCCAGAGGAGTTGGGGGTTAGGCGCGCACCTCCTGCAAGTCACGGGAGCCGTGGTGGCACGCCTGCGAGTGAGAGGCTGTGCACTATGAGGCACATGTGGTAAAGAAGGCGGTGAGCCTTGTACTCACGCCTGCCACTTCCACGAAACGCATGACAACGCCACCAAAATCAAATCCCAGGTGCACTATACCCAGGGGAACCTCGGCAATAGACGCGCAACTCCGGGAAATCACGGGCGACGGAGTGGCATGCGTGAGAGTGAGAGGCTGTGCGAGAGGAAGGGGTCAGCCTTGTACTCACGCCTGCTACTTCCACGAAACACATCACCACGCGAATAAAATGGATTCCCGCGTGCACTAGATAGTCCCAGGGGAGTTGGGGGTTAGGCGCGCACCTCCTGCAAGTCACGGGAGCCGTGGTGGCACGCCTGCGAGTGAGAGGCTGTGCACTATGAGGCACATGTGCTGAAGAAGGCGGTGAGCCTTGTACTCACGCCTGCCACTTCCACGAAACGCATGACAACGCCACCAAAATCAAATCCCAGGTGCACTAGACCCAGGGGAACCTCGGCAATAGACGCGCAACTCCGGAAAATCACGGGCGACGGAGTGGCATGCGTGAGAGTGAGAGGCTGTGCAAGAGGAAGGGGTCAGCCTTGTACTCACGCCTGCTACTTCCACGAAACACATCACCACGCGGCCAAAACCGATTCCCGGGTGCACTAGATAGTCCCAGGGGAGTTGGAGAGTAGGCGCGCAGCTCCTGCCAAATCACGGGAGCCGTAGTGGCACGCCTGCCAGTGAGAGGCTGTGCACTGTGAGGCACATGTGCTAAAGAAGGCGGTGACTCCTGTACTTACTCCTGCTACTTCCACCAAACACATCACCACGCGGCTAAAATGGATTCCCGCGTGCACTAGATAGTCCCAGAGGAGTTGGGGGTTAGGCGCGCACCTCCTGCAGGTCACGGGAGCCGTGGTGGCACGCCTGCGAGTGAGAGGCTGTGCACTATGAGGCACATGTGGTAAAGAAGGCGGTGAGCCTTGTACTCACGCCTGCCACTTCCACGAAACGCATGACAACGCCACCAAAATCAAATCCCAGGTGCACTAGACCCAGGGGAACCTCGGCAATAGACGCGCAACTCCGGAAAATCACGGGCGACGGAGTGGCATGCGTGAGAGTGAGAAGCTGTGCAAGAGGAAGGGGTCAGCCTTGTACTCACGCCTGCTACTTCCACGAAACACATCACCACGCGAATAAAATGGATTCCCGCGTGCACTAGATAGTCCCAGGGGAGTTGGGGGTTAGGCGCGCACCTCCTGCAAGTCACGGGAGCCGTGGTGGCACGCCTGCGAGTGAGAGGCTGTGCACTATGAGGCACATGTGCTAAAGAAGGCGGTGAGCCTTGTACTCACGCCTGCCACTTCCACGAAACGCATGACAACGCCACCAAAATCAAATCCCAGGTGCACTAGACCCAGGGGGACCTCGGCAATAGACGCGCAACTCCGGAAAATCACGGGCGACGGAGTGGCATGCGTGAGAGTGAGAGGCTGTGAAAGAGGAAGGGGTCAGCCTTGTACTCACGCCTGCTACTTCCACGAAACACATCACCACGCGGCCAAAACCGATTCCCGGGTGCACTAGATAGTCCCAGGGGAGTTGGAGAGTAGGCGCGCAGCTCCTGCCAAATCACGGGAGCCGTAGTGGCGCGCCTGCCAGTGAGAGGCTGTGCACTGTGAGGCACATGTGCTAAAGAAGGCGGTGACTCCTGTACTTACTCCTGCTACCTCCACCAAACACATCACCACGCGGCTTAAATGGATTCCCGCGTGCACTAGATAGTCCCAGGGGAGTTGGGGGTTAGGCGCGCACCTCCTGCAAGTCACGGGAGCCGTGGTGGCACGCCTGCGAGTGAGAGGCTGTGCACTATGAGGCACATGTGGTAAAGAAGGCGGTGAGCCTTGTACTCACGCCTGCCACTTCCACGAAACGCATGACAACGCCACCAAAATCAAATCCCAGGTGCACTAGACCCAGGGGAACCTCGGCAATAGACGCGCAACTCCGGGAAATCACGGGCGACGGAGTGGCATGCGTGAGAGTGAGAGGCTGTGCGAGAGGAAGGGGTCAGCCTTGTACTCACGCCTGCTACTTCCACGAAACACATCACCACGCGAATAAAATGGATTCCCGCGTGCACTAGATAGTCCCAGGGGAGTTGGGGGTTAGGCGCGCACCTCCTGCAAGTCACGGGAGCCGTGGTGGCACGCCTGCGAGTGAGAGGCTCTGCACTATGAGGCACATGTGCTAAAGAAGGCGGTGAGCCTTGTACTCACGCCTGCCACTTCCACGAAACGCATGACAACGCCACCAAAATCAAATCCCAGGTGCACTAGACCCAGGGGAACCTCGGCAATAGACGCGCAACTCCGGAAAATCACGGGCGACGGAGTGGCATGCGTGAGAGTGAGAGGCTGTGAAAGAGGAAGGGGTCAGCCTTGTACTCACGCCTGCTACTTCCACGAAACACATCACCACGCGGCCAAAACCGATTCCCGGGTGCACTAGATAGTCCCAGGGGAGTTGGAGAGTAGGCGCGCAGCTCCTGCCAAATCACGGGAGCCGTAGTGGCACGCCTGCCAGTGAGAGGCTGTGCACTGTGAGGCACATGTGCTAAAGAAGGCGGTGACTCCTGTACTTACTCCTGCTATCTCCACCAAACACATCACCACGCGGCTAAAATGGATTCCCGCGTGCACTAGATAGTCCCAGGGGAGTTGGGGGTTAGGCGCGCACCTCCTGCAAGTCACGGGAGCCGTGGTGGCACGCCTGCGAGTGAGAGGCTGTGCACTATGAGGCACATGTGGTAAAGAAGGCGGTGAGCCTTGTACTCACGCCTGCCACTTCCACGAAACGCATGACAACGCCACCAAAATCAAATCCCAGGTGCACTAGACCCAGGGGAAGCTCGGCAATAGACGCGCAACTCCGGGAAATCACGGGCGACGGAGTGGCATGCGTGAGAGTGAGAGGCTGTGCGAGAGGAAGGGGTCAGCCTTGTACTCACGCCTGCTACTTCCACGAAACACATCACCACGCGAATAAAATGGATTCCCGCGTGCACTAGATAGTCCCAGGGGAGTTGGGGGTTAGGCGCGCACCTCCTGCAAGTCACGGGAGCCGTGGTGGCACGCCTGCGAGTGAGAGGCTGTGCACTATGAGGCACATGTGCTGAAGAAGGCGGTGAGCCTTGTACTCACGCCTGCCACTTCCACGAAACGCATGACAACGCCACCAAAATCAAATCCCAGGTGCACTAGACCCAGGGGAACCTCGGCAATAGACGCGCAACTCCGGAAAATCACGGGCGACGGAGTGGCATGCGTGAGAGTGAGAGGCTGTGCAAGAGGAAGGGGTCAGCCTTGTACTCAAGCCTGCTACTTCCACGAAACACATCACCACGCGGCCAAAACCGATTCCCGGGTGCACTAGATAGTCCCAGGGGAGTTGGAGAGTAGGCGCGCAGCTCCTGCCAAATCACGGGAGCCGTAGTGGCACGCCTGCCAGTGAGAGGCTGTGCACTGTGAGGCACATGTGCTAAAGAAGGCGGTGACTCCTGTACTTACTCCTGCTACTTCCACAAAACACATCACCACGCGGCTAAAATGGATTCCCGCGTGCACTAGATAGTCCCAGAGGAGTTGGGGGTTAGGCGCGCACCTCCTGCAAGTCACGGGAGCCGTGGTGGCACGCCTGCGAGTGAGAGGCTGTGCACTATGAGGCACATGTGGTAAAGAAGGCGGTGAGCCTTGTATTCACGCCTGCCACTTCCACGAAACGCATGACAACGCCACCAAAATCAAATCCCAGGTGCACTAGACCCAGGGGAACCTCGGCAATAGACGCGCAACTCCGGAAAATCACGGGCGACGGAGTGGCATGCGTGAGAGTGAGAAGCTGTGCAAGAGGAAGGGGTCAGCCTTGTACTCACGCCTGCTACTTCCACGAAACACATCACCACGCGAATAAAATGGATTCCCGCGTGCACTAGATAGTCCCAGGGGAGTTGGGGGTTAGGCGCGCACCTCCTGCAAGTCACGGGAGCCGTGGTGGCACGCCTGCGAGTGAGAGGCTGTGCACTATGAGGCACATGTGCTAAAGAAGGCGGTGAGCCTTGTACTCACGCCTGCCACTTCCACGAAACGCATGACAACGCCACCAAAATCAAATCCCAGGTGCACTAGACCCAGGGGAACCTCGGCAATAGACGCGCAACTCCGGAAAATCACGGGCGACGGAGTGGCATGCGTGAGAGTGAGAGGCTGTGAAAGAGGAAGGGGTCAGCCTTGTACTCACGCCTGCTACTTCCACGAAACACATCACCACGCGGCCAAAACCGATTCCCGGGTGCACTAGATAGTCCCAGGGGAGTTGGAGAGTAGGCGCGCAGCTCCTGCCAAATCACGGGAGCCGTAGTGGCACGCCTGCCAGTGAGAGGCTGTGCACTGTGAGGCACATGTGCTAAAGAAGGCGGTGACTCCTGTACTTACTCCTGCTACCTCCACCAAACACATCACCACGCGGCTAAAATGGATTCCCGCGTGCACTAGATAGTCCCAGGGGAGTTGGGGGTTAGGCGCGCACCTCCTGCAAGTCACGGGAGCCGTGGTGGCACGCCTGCGAGTGAGAGGCTGTGCACTATGAGGCACATGTGGTAAAGAAGGCGGTGAGCCTTGTACTCACGCCTGCCACTTCCACGAAACGCATGACAACGCCACCAAAATCAAATCCCAGGTGCACTAGACCCAGGGGAAGCTCGGCAATAGACGCGCAACTCCGGGAAATCACGGGCGACGGAGTGGCATGCGTGAGAGTGAGAGGCTGTGCGAGAGGAAGGGGTCAGCCTTGTACTCACGCCTGCTACTTCCACGAAACACATCACCACGCGAATAAAATGGATTCCCGCGTGCACTAGATAGTCCCAGGGGAGTTGGGGGTTAGGCGCGCACCTCCTGCAAGTCACGGGAGCCGTGGTGGCACGCCTGCGAGTGAGAGGCTGTGCACTATGAGGCACATGTGCTGAAGAAGGCGGTGAGCCTTGTACTCACGCCTGCCACTTCCACGAAACGCATGACAACGCCCCCAAAATCAAATCCCAGGTGCACTAGACCCAGGGGAACCTCGGCAATAGACGCGCAACTCCGGAAAATCACGGGCGACGGAGTGGCATGCGTGAGAGTGAGAGGCTGTGCAAGAGGAAGGGGTCAGCCTTGTACTCACGCCTGCTACTTCCACGAAACACATCACCACGCGGCCAAAACCGATTCCCGGGTGCACTAGATAGTCCCAGGGGAGTTGGAGAGTAGGCGCGCAGCTCCTGCCAAATCACGGGAGCCGTAGTGGCACGCCTGCCAGTGAGAGGCTGTGCACTGTGAGGCACATGTGCTAAAGAAGGCGGTGACTCCTGTACTTACTCCTGCTACTTCCACCAAACACATCACCACGCGGCTAAAATGGACTCCCGCGTGCACTAGATAGTCCCAGAGGAGTTGGGGGTTAGGCGCGCACCTCCTGCAAGTCACGGGAGCCGTGGTGGCACGCCTGCGAGTGAGAGGCTGTGCACTATGAGGCACATGTGGTAAAGAAGGCGGTGAGCCTTGTACTCACGCCTGCCATTTCAACGAAACGCATGACAACGCCACCAAAATCAAATCCCAGGTGCACTAGACCCAGGGGAACCTCGGCAATAGACGCGCAACTCCGGAAAATCACGGGCGACGGAGTGGCATGCGTGAGAGTGAGAAGCTGTGCAAGAGGAAGGGGTCAGCCTTGTACTCACGCCTGCTACTTCCACGAAACACATCACCACGCGAATAAAATGGATTCCCGCGTGCACTAGATAGTCCCAGGGGAGTTGGGGGTTAGGCGCGCACCTCCTGCAAGTCACGGGAGCCGTGGTGGCACGCCTGCGAGTGAGAGGCTGTGCACTATGAGGCACATGTGCTAAAGAAGGCGGTGAGCCTTGTACTCACGCCTGCCACTTCCACGAAACGCATGACAACGCCACCAAAATCAAATCCCAGGTGCACTAGACCCAGGGGAAGCTCGGCAATAGACGCGCAACTCCGGAAAATCACGGGCGACGGAGTGGCATGCGTGACAGTGAGAGGCTGTGAAAGAGGAAGGGGTCAGCCTTGTACTCACGCCTGCTACTTCCACGAAACACATCACCACGCGGCCAAAACCGATTCCCGGGTGCACTAGATAGTCCCAGGGGAGTTGGAGAGTAGGCGCGCAGCTCCTGCCAAATCACGGGAGCCGTAGTGGCACGCCTGCCAGTGAGAGGCTGTGCACTGTGAGGCACATGTGCTAAAGAAGGCGGTGACTCCTGTACTTACTCCTGCTACCTCCACCAAACACATCATCACGCGGCTGAAATGGATTCCCGCGTGCACTAGATAGTCCCAGGGGAGTTGGGGGTTAGGCGCGCACCTCCTGCAAGTCACTGGAGCCGTGGTGGCACGCCTGCGAGTGAGAGGCTGTGCACTATGAGGCACATGTGGTAAAGAAGGCGGTGAGCCTTGTACTTACGCCTGCCACTTCCACGAAACGCATGACAACGCCACCAAAATTAAATCCCAGGTGCACTAGACCCAGGGGAAGCTCGGCAATAGACGCGCAACTCCAAGAAATCACGGGCGACGGAGTGGCATGCGTGAGAGTGAGAGGCTGTGCGAGAGGAAGGGGTCAGCCTTGTACTCACGCCTGCTACTTCCACGAAACACATCACCACGCGAATAAAATGGATTCCCGCGTGCACTAGATAGTCCCAGGGGAGTTGGGGGTTAGGCGCGCACCTCCTGCAAGTCACGGGAGCCGTGGTGGCACGCCTGCGAGTGAGAGGCTGTGCACTATGAGGCACATGTGCTGAAGAAGGCGGTGAGCCTTGTACTCACGCCTGCCACTTCCACGAAACGCATGACAACGCCACCAAAATCAAATCCCAGGTGCACTAGACCCAGGGGAACCTCGGCAATAGACGCGCAACTCCGGAAAATCACGGGCGACGGAGTGGCATGCGTGAGAGTGAGAGGCTGTGAAAGAGGAAGGGGTCAGCCTTGTACTCACGCCTGCTACTTCCACGAAACACATCACCACGCGGCCAAAACCGATTCCCGGGTGCACTAGATAGTCCCAGGGGAGTTGGAGAGTAGGCGCGCAGCTCCTGCCAAATCACGGGAGCCGTAGTGGCACGCCTGCCAGTGAGAGGCTGTGCACTGTGAGGCACATGTGCTAAAGAAGGCGGTGACTCCTGTACTTACTCCTGCTACCTCCACCAAACACATTACCACGCGGCTAAAATGGATTCCCGCGTGCACTAGATAGTCCCAGGGGAGTTGGGGGTTAGGCGCGCACCTCCTGCAAGTCACGGGAGCCGTGGTGGCACGCTTGCGAGTGAGAGGCTGTGCACTATGAGGCACATGTGGTAAAGAAGGCGGTGAGCCTTGTACTCACGCCTGCCACTTCCACGAAACGCATGACAACGCCACCAAAATCAAATCCCAGGTGCACTAGACCCAGGGGAAGCTCGGCAATAGACGCGCAACTCCGGGAAATCACGGGCGACGGAGTGGCATGCGTGAGAGTGAGAGGCTGTGCGAGAGGAAGGGGTCAGCCTTGTACTCACGCCTGCTACTTCCACGAAACACATCACCACGCGAATAAAATGGATTCCCGCGTGCACTAGATAGTCCCAGAGGAGTTGGGGGTTAGGCGCGCACCTCCTGCAAGTCACGGGAGCCGTGGTGGCACGCCTGCGAGTGAGAGGCTGTGCACTATGAGGCACATGTGCTGAAGAAGGCGGTGAGCCTTGTACTCACGCCTGCCACTTCCACGAAACGCATGATAACGCCACCAAAATCAAATGCCAGGTGCACTAGACCCAGGGGAACCTCGGCAATAGACGCGCAACTCCGGAAAATCACGGGCGACGGAGTGGCATGCGTGAGAGTGAGAGGCTGTGCAAGAGGAAGGGGTCAGCCTTGTACTCACGCCTGCTACTTCCACGAAACACATCACCACGCGGCCAAAACCGATTCCCGGGTGCACTAGATAGTCCCAGGTGAGTTGGAGAGTAGGCGCGCAGCTCCTGCCAAATCACGGGAGCCGTAGTTGCACGCCTGCCAGTGAGAGGCTGTGCACTGTGAGGCACATGTGCTAAAGAAGGCGGTGACTCCTGTACTTACTCCTGCTACTTCCACCAAACACATCACCACGCGGCTAAAATGGATTCCCGCGTGCACTAGATAGTCCCAGAATAGTTGGGGGTTAGGCGCGCACCTCCTGCAAGTCACGGGAGCCGTGGTGGCACGCCTGCGAGTGAGAGGCTGTGCACTATGAGGCACATGTGGCAAAGAAGGCGGTGACCCTTGTACTCACGCCTGCCACTTCCACGAAACGCATGACAATGCCACCAAAATCAAATCCCAGGTGCACTAGACCCAGGGGAACCTCGGCAATAGACGCGCAACTCCGGAAAATCACGGGCAACGGAGTGGCATGCGTGAGAGTGAGAAGCTGTGCAAGAGGAAGGGGTCAGCCTTGTACTCACGCCTGCTACTTCCACGAAACACATCACCACGCGAATAAAATGGATTCCCGCGTGCACTAGATAGTCCCAGGGGAGTTGGGGGTTAGGCGCGCACCTCCTGCTAGTCACGGGAGCCGTGGTGGCACGCCTGCGAGTGAGAGGCTGTGCACTATGAGGCACATGTGCTAAAGAAGGCGGTGAGCCTTGTACTCACGCCTGCCACTTCCACGAAACGCATGACAACGCCACCAAAATCAAATCCCAGGTGCACTAGACCCAGGGGAACCTCGGCAATAGACGCGCAACTCCGGAAAATCACGGGCGACGGAGTGGCATGCGTGAGAGTGAGAGGCTGTGAAAGAGGAAGGGGTCAGCCTTGTACTCACGCCTGCTACTTCCACGAAACACATCACCACGCGGCCAAAACCGATTCCCGGGTGCACTAGATAGTCCCAGGGGAGTTGGAGAGTAGGCGCGCAGCTCCTGCCAAATCACGGGAGCCGTAGTGGCACGCCTGCCAGTGAGAGGCTGTGCACTGTGAGGCACATGTGCTAAAGAAGGCGGTGACTCCTGTACTTACTCCTGCTACTTCCACCAAACACATCACCACGCGGCTAAAATGGATTCCCGCGTGCACTAGATAGTCCCAGGGGAGTTGGGGGTTAGGCGCGCACCTCCTGCAAGTCACGGGAGCCGTGGTGGCACGCCTGCGAGTGAGAGGCTGTGCACTATGAGGCACATGTGGTAAAGAAGGCGGTGAGCCTTGTACTCACGCCTGCCACTTCCACGAAACGCATGACAACGCCACCAAAATCAAATCCCAGGTGCACTAGACCCAGGGGAAGCTCGGCAATAGACGCGCAACTCCGGGAAATCCCGGGCGACGGAGTGGCATGCGTGAGAGTGAGAGGCTGTGCGAGAGGAAGGGGTCAGCCTTGTACTCACGCCTGCTACTTCCACGAAACACATCACCACGCGAATAAAATGGATTCCCGCGTGCACTAGATAGTCCCAGGGGAGTTGGGGGTTAGGAGCGCACCTCCTGCAAGTCACGGGAGCCGTGGTGGCACGCCTGCCAGTGAGAGGCTGTGCACTATGAGGCACATGTGCTGAAGAAGGCGGTGAGCCTTGTACTCACGCCTGCCACTTCCACGAAACGCATGACAACGCCACCAAAATCAAATCCCAGGTGCACTAGACCCAGGGGAACCTCCGCAATAGACGCGCAACTCCGGAAAATCACGGGCGACGGAGTGGCATGCGTGAGAGTGAGAGGCTGTGCAAGAGGAAGGGGTCAGCCTTGTACTCACGCCTGCTACTTCCACGAAACACATCACCACGCGAATAAAATGGCATCCCGCGTGCACTAGATAGTCCCAGGGGAGTTGGGGGTTAGGCGCGCACCTCCTGCTAGTCACGGGAGCCGTGGTGGCACGCCTGCGAGTGAGAGGCTGTGCACTATGAGGCACATGTGCTAAAGAAGGCGGTGAGCCTTGTACTCACGCCTGCCACTTCCACGAAACGCATGACAACGCCACCAAAATCAAATCCCAGGTGCACTAGACCCAGGGGAAGCTCGGCAATAGACGCGCAACTCCGGAAAATCACGGGCGACGGAGTGGCATGCGTGAGAGTGAGAGGCTGTGAAAGAGGAAGGGGTCAGCCTTGTACTCACGCCTGCTACTTCCACGAAACACATCACCACGCGGCCAAAACCGATTCCCGGGTGCACTAGATAGTCCCAGGGGAGTTGGAGAGTAGGCGCGCAGCTCCTGCCAAATCACGGGAGCCGTAGTGGCACGCCTGCCAGTGAGAGGCTGTGCACTGTGAGGCACATGTGCTAAAGAAGGCGGTGACTCCTGTACTTACTCCTGCTACCTCCACCAAACACATCACCACGCGGCTAAAATGGATTCCCGCGTGCACTAGATAGTCCCAGGGGAGTTGGGGGTTAGGCGCGCACCTCCTGCAAGTCACGGGAGCCGTGGTGGCACGCCTGCGAGTGAGAGGCTGTGCACTATGAGGCACATGTGGTAAAGAAGGCGGTGAGCCTTGTACTCACGCCTGCCACTTCCACGAAACGCATGACAACGCCACCAAAATCAAATCCCAGGTGCACTAGACCCAGGGGAGGCTCGGCAATAGACGCGCAACTCCGGGAAATCACGGGCGACGGAGTGGCATGCGTGAGAGTGAGAGGCTGTGCGAGAGGAAGGGGTCAGCCTTGTACTCACGCCTGCTACTTCCACGAAACACATCACCACGCGAATAAAATGGATTCCCGCGTGCACTAGATAGTCCCAGGGGAGTTGGGGGTTAGGCGCGCACCTCCTGCAAGTCACGGGAGCCGTGGTGGCACGCCTGCGAGTGAGAGGCTGTGCACTATGAGGCACATGTGCTGAAGAAGGCGGTGAGCCTTGTACTCACGCCCGCCACTTCCACGAAACGCATGACAACGCCACCAAAATCAAATCCCAGGTGCACTAGACCCAGGGGAACCTCGGCAATAGACGCGCAACTCCGGAAAATCACGGGCGACGGAGTGGCATGCGTGAGAGTTAGAGGCTGTGCAAGAGGAAGGGGTCAGCCTTGTACTCACGCCTGCTACTTCCACGAAACACATCACCACGCGGCCAAAACCGATTCCCGGGTGCACTAGATAGTCCCAGGGGAGTTGGAGAGTAGGCGCGCAGCTCCTGCCAAATCACGGGAGCCGTAGTGGCACGCCTGCCAGTGAGAGGCTGTGCACTGTGAGGCACATGTGCTAAAGAAGGCGGTGACTCTTGTACTTACTCCTGCTACTTCCACCAAACACATCACCACGCGGCTAAAATGGATTCCCGCGTGCACTAGATAGTCCCAGAGGAGTTGGGGGTTAGGCGCGCACCTCCTGCAAGTCACGGGAGCCGTGGTGGCACGCCTGCGAGTGAGAGGCTGTGCACTATGAGGCACATGTGGTAAAGAAGGCGGTGAGCCTTGTACTCACGCCTGCCACTTCAACGAAACGCATGACAACGCCACCAAAATCAAATCCCAGGTGCACTAGACCCAGGGGAACCTCGGCAATAGACGCGCAACTCCGGAAAATCACGGGCGACGGAGTGGCATGCGTGAGAGTGAGAAGCTGTGCAAGAGGAAGGGGTCAGCCTTGTACTCACGCCTGCTACTTTCACGAAAGACATCACCACGCGAATAAAATGGATTCCCACGTGCACTAGATAGTCCCAGGGGAGTTGGGGGTTAGGCGCGCACCTCCTGCAAGTCACGGGAGCCGTGGTGGCACGCCTGCGAGTGAGAGGCTGTGCACTATGAGGCACATGTGCTAAAGAAGGCGGTGAGCCTTGTACTCACGCCTGCCACTTCCACGAAACGCATGACAACGCCACCAAAATCAAATCCCAGGTGCACTAGACCCAGGGGAACCTCGGCAATAGACGCGCAACTCCGGAAAATCACGGGCGACGGAGTGGCATGCGTGAGAGTGAGAGGCTGTGAAAGAGGAAGGGGTCAGCCTTGTACTCACGCCTGCTACTTCCACGAAACACATCACCACGCGGCCAAAACCGATTCCCGGGTGCACTAGATAGTCCCAGGGGAGTTGGAGAGTAGGCGCGCAGCTCCTGCCAAATCACGGGAGCCGTAGTGGCACGCCTGCCAGTGAGAGGCTGTGCACTGTGAGGCACATGTGCTAAAGAAGGCGGTGACTCCTGTACTTACTCCTGCTACCTCCACCAAACACATCACCACGCGGCTAAAATGGATTCCCGCGTGCACTAGATAGTCCCAGGGGAGTTGGGGGTTAGGCGCGCACCTCCTGCAAGTCACGGGAGCCGTGGTGGCACGCCTGCAAGTGAGAGGCTGTGCACTATGAGGCACATGTGGTAAAGAAGGCGGTGAGCCTTGTACTCACGCCTGCCACTTCCACGAAACGCATGACAACGCCACTAAAATCATATCCCAGGTGCACTAGACCCAGGGGAAGCTCGGCAATAGACGCGCAACTCCGGGAAATCACATGCGACGGAGTGGCATGCGTGAGAGTGAGAGGCTGTGCGAGAGGAAGGGGTCAGCCTTGTACTCACGCCTGCTACTTCCACGAAACACATCACCACGCGAATAAAATGGATTCCCGCGTGCACTAGATAGTCCCAGAGGAGTTGGGGGTTAGGCGCGCACCTCCTGGAAGTCACGGGAGCCGTGGTGGCACGCCTGCGAGTGAGAGGCTGTGCACTATGAGGCACATGTGCTGAAGAAGGCGGTGAGCCTTGTACTCACGCCTGCCACTTCCATGAAACGCATGACAACGCCACCAAAATCAAATCCCAGGTGCACTAGACCCAGGGGAACCTCGGCAATAGACGCGCAACTCCGGAAAATCACGGGCGACGGAGTGGCATGCGTGAGAGTGAGAGGCTGTGCAAGAGGAAGGGGTCAGCCTTGTACTCACGCCTGCTACTTCCACGAAACACATCACCACGCGGCCAAAACCGATTCCCGGGTGCACTAGATAGTCCCAGGGGAGTTGGAGAGTAGGCGCGCAGCTCCTGCCAAATCACGGGAGCCGTAGTGGCACGCCTGCCAGTGAGAGGCTGTGCACTGTGAGGCACATGTGCTAAAGAAGGCGGTGACTCTTGTACTTACTCCTGCTACTTCCACCAAACACATCACCACGCGGCTAAAATGGATTCCCGCGTGCACTAGATAGTCCCAGAGGAGTTGGGGGTTAGGCGCGCACCTCCTGCAAGTCACGGGAGCCGTGGTGGCACACCTGCAAGTGAGAGGCTGTGCACTATAAGGCACATGTGGTAAAGAAGGCGGTGAGCCTTGTACTCACGCCTGCCACTTCCACGAAACGCATGACAACGCCACCAAAATCAAATCCCAGGTGCACTAGACCCAGGGAAACCTCGGCAATAGACGCGCAACTCCGGAAAATCACGGGCGACGGAGTGGCATGCGTGAGAGTGAGAAGCTTTGCAAGAGGAAGGGGTCAGCCTTGTACTCACGCCTGCTACTTCCACGAAACACATCACCACGCGAATAAAATGGATTCACGCGTGCACTAGATAGTCCCAGGGGAGTTGGGGGTTAGGCGCGCACCTCCTGCAAGTCACGGGAGCCGTGGTGGCACGCCTGCGAGTGAGAGGCTGTGCACTATAAGGCACATGTGCTAAAGAAGGCGGTGAGCGTTGTACTCACGCCTGCCACTTCCACGAAACGCATGACAACGCCACCAAAATCAAATCCCAGGTGCACTAGACCCAGGGGAAGCTCGGCAATAGACGCGCAACACCGGGAAATCACGGGCGACGGAGTGGCATGCGTGAGAGTAAGAGGCTGTGCGAGAAAAAGGGGTCAGCCTTGTACTCACGCCTGCTACTTCCACGAAACACATCACCACGCGAATAAAATGGATTCCCGCGTGCACTAGATAGTCCCAGGGGAGTTGGGGGTTAGGCGCGCACCTCCTCCAAGTCACGGGAGCCGTGGTGGCACGCCTGCGAGTGAGAGGCTGTGCACTATGAGGCACATGTGCTGAAGAAGGCGGTGAGCCTTGTACTCACGCCTGCCACTTCCACGAAACGCATGACAACGCCACCAAAATCAAATCCCAGGTGCACTAGACCCAGGGGAACCTCGGCAATAGACGCGCAACTCCGGAAAATCACGGGCGACGGAGTGGCATGCGTGAGAGTGAGAGGCTGTGCAAGAGGAAGGGGTCAGCCTTGTACTCACGCCTGCTACTTCCACGAAACACATCACCACGCGGCCAAAACCGATTCCCGGGTGCACTAGATAGTCCCAGGGGAGTTGGAGAGTAGGCGCGCAGCTCCTGCCAAATCACGGGAGCCGTAGTGGCACGCCTGCCAGTGAGAGGCTGTGCACTGTGAGGCACATGTGCTAAAGAAGGCGGTGACTCCTGTACTTACTCCTGCTACTTTCACCAAGCACATCACCACGCGGCTAAAATGGATTCCCGCGTGCACTAGATAGTCCCAGAGGAGTTGGGGGTTAGGCGCGCACCTCCTGCAAGTCACGGGAGCCGTGGTGGCACGCCTGCGAGTGAGAGGCTGTGCACTATGAGGCACATGTGGTAAAGAAGGCGGTGAGCCTTGTACTCACGCCTGCCCCTTCAACGAAACGCATGACAACGCCACCAAAATCAAATCCCAGGTGCACTAGACCTAGGGGAACCTCGGCAATAGACGCGCAACTCCGGAAAATCACGGGCGACGGAGTGGCATGCGTGAGAGTGAGAAGCTGTGCAAGAGGAGGGGGTCAGCCTTGTACTCACGCCTGCTACTTTCACGAAACACATCACCACGCGAATAAAATGGATTCCCGCGTGCACTAGATAGTCCCAGGGGAGTTGGGGGTTAGGCGCGCACCTCCTGCAAGTCACGGGAGCCGTGGTGGCACGCCTGCGAGTGAGAGGCTGTGCACTATGAGGCACATGTGCTAAAGAAGGCGGTGAGCCTTGTACTCACGCCTGCCACTTCCACGAAACGCATGACAACGCCACCAAAATCAAATCCCAGGTGCACTAGACCCAGGGGAACCTCGGCAATAGACGCGCAACTCCGGAAAATCACGGGCGACGGAGTGGCATGCGTGAGAGTGAGAGGCTGTGCAAGAGGAAGGGGTCAGCCTTGTACTCACGCCTGCTACTTCTACGAAACACATCACCACGCGGCCAAAACCGATTCCCGAGTGCACTAGATAGTCCCAGGGGAGTTGGAGAGTAGGCGCGCAGCTCCTGCCAAATCACGGGAGCCGTAGTGGCACGCCTGCCAGTGAGAGGCTGTGCACTGTGAGGCACATGTGCTAAAGAAGGCGGTGACTCTTGTACTTACTCCTGCTACTTCCACCAAACACATCACCACGCGGCTAAAATGGATTCCCGCGTGCACTAGATAGTCCCAGAGGAGTTGGGGGTTAGGCGCGCACCTCCTGCAAGTCACGGGAGCCGTGGTGGCACGCCTGCGAGTGAGAGGCTGTGCACTATGAGGCACATGTGGTAAAGAAGGCGGTGAGCCTTGTACTCACGCCTGCCCCTTCAACGAAACGCATGACAACGCCACCAAAATCAAATCCCAGGTGCACTAGACCCAGGGGAAGCTCGGCAATAGACGCGCAACTCCGGGAAATCACGGGCGACGGAGTGGCATGCGTGAGAGTGAGAGGCTGTGCGAGAGGAAGGGGTCAGCCTTGTACTCACGCCTGCTACTTCCACGAAACACATCACCACGCGAATAAAATGGATTCCCGCGTGCACTAGATAGTCCCAGGGGAGTTGGGGGTTAGGCGCGCACCTCCTGCAAGTCACGGGAGCCGTGCTGGCACGCTTGCGAGTGAGAGGCTGTGCACTATGAGGCACATGTGCTGAAGAAGGGGGTGAGCCTTGTACTCACGCATGCCACTTCCACGAAACGCATGACAACACCACCAAAATCAAATCCCAGGTGCACTAGACCCAGGGGAACCTCGGCAATAGACGCGCAACTCCGGAAAATCACGGGCGACGGAGTGGCATGCGTGAGAGTGAGAGGCTGTGCAAGAGGAAGGGGTCAGCCTTGTACTCACGCCTGCTACTTCCACGAAACACATCACCACGCGGCCAAAACCAATTCCCGGGTGCACTAGATAGTCCCAGGGGAGTTGGAGAGTAGGAACGCAGCTCCTACCAAATCACGGGAGCCGTAGTGGCACGCCTGCCAGTGAGAGGCTGTGCACTGTGAGGCACATGTGCTAAAGAAGGCGGTGACTCTTGTACTTACTCCTGCTACTTCCACCAAACACATCACCACGCGGCTAAAATGGATTCCCGCGTGCACTAGATAGTCCCAGAGGAGTTGGGGGTTAGGCGCGCACCTCCTGCAAGTCACGGGAGCCGTGGTGGCACGCCTGCGAGTGAGAGGCTGTGCACTATGAGGCACATGTGGTAAAGAAGGCGGTGAGCCTTGTACTCACGCCTGCCACTTCAACGAAACGCATGACAACGCCTCCAAAATCAAATCCCAGGTGCACTAGACCCAGGGGAACCTCGGCAATAGACGCGCAACTCCGGAAAATCACGGGCGACGGAGTGGCATGCGTGAGAGTGAGAAGCTGTGCAAGAGGAAGGGGTCAGCCTTGTACTCACGCCTGCTACTTCCACGAAACACATCACCACGCGAATAAAATGGATTCCCGCGTGCACTAGATAGTCCCAGGGGAGTTGGGGGTTAGGCGCCCACCTCCTGCAAGTCACGGGAGCCGTGGTGGCACGCCTGCGAATGAGAGGCTGTGCACTATGAGGCACATGTGCTAAAAAAGGCGGTGAGCCTTGTACTCACGCCTGCCACTTCCACGAAACGCATGACAACGCCACCAAAATCAAATCCCAGGTGCACTAGACCCAGGGGAACCTCGGCAATAGACGCGCAACTCCGGAAAATCACGGGCGACGGAGTGGCATGCGTGAGAGTGAGAAGCTGTGCAAGAGGAAGGGGTCAGCCTTGTACTTACGCCTGCTACTTCCACGAAACACATCACCACGCGAATAAAATGGATTCCCGCGTGCACTAGATAGTCCCAGGGGAGTTGGGGGTTAGGCGCGCACCTCCTGCAAGTCACGGGAGCCGTGGTGGCACGCCTGCGAATGAGAGGCTGTGCACTATGAGGCACATGTGCTAAAGAAGGCGGTGAGCCTTGTACTCACGCCTGCCACTTCCACGAAACGCATGACAACGCCACCAAAATCAAATCCCAGGTGCACTAGACCCAGGGGAACCTCGGCAATAGACGCGCAACTCCGGAAAATCACGGGCGACGGAGTGGCATGCGTGAGAGTGAGAAGCTGTGCAAGAGGAAGGGGTCAGCCTTGTACTCACGCCTGCTACTTCCACGAAACACATCACCACGCGGCCAAAACCGATTCCCGGGTGCACTAGATAGTCCCAGGGGAGTTGGAGAGTAGGCGCGCAGCTCCTGCCAAATCACGGGAGCCGTAGTGGCACGCCTGCCAGTGAGAGGCTGTGCACTGTGAGGCACATGTGCTAAAGAAGGCGGTGACTCCTGTACTTACTCCTGCTACCTCCACCAAACACATCACCACGCGGCTAAAATGGATTCCCGCGTGCACTAGATAGTCCCAGGGGAGTTGGGGGTTAGGCGCCCACCTCCTGCAAGTCACGGGAGCCGTGGTGGCACGCCTGCGAGTGAGAGGCTGTGCACTATGAGGCACATGTGGTAAAGAAGGCGGTGAGCCTTGTACTCACGCCTGCCACTTCAACGAAACGCATGACAACGCCACCAAAATCAAATCCCAGGTGCACTAGACCCAGGGGAACCTCGGCAATAGACGCGCAACTCCGGAAAATCACGGGCGACGGAGTGGCATGCGTGAGAGTGAGAAGCTGTGCAAGAGGAAGGGGTCAGCCTTGTACTCACGCCTGCTACTTCCACGAAACACATCACCAGGCGAATAAAATGGATTCCCGCGTGCACTAGATAGTCTCAGGGGAGTTGGGGGTTAGGCGCGCACCTCCTGCAAGTCACGGGAGCCGTGGTGGCACGCCTGCGAGTGAGAGGCTGTGCACTATGAGGCACATGTGCTAAAGAAGGCGGTGAGCCTTGTACTCACGCCTGCCACTTCCACGAAACGCATGACAACGCCACCAAAATCAAATCCCAGGTGCACTAGACCCAGGGGAACCTCGGTAATAGACGCGCAACTCCGGAAAATCACGGGCGACGGAGTGGCATGCGTGAGAGTGAGAGGCTGTGAAAGAGGAAGGGGTCAGCCTTGTACTCACGCCTGCTACTTCCACGAAACACATCACCACGCGGCCAAAACCGATTCCCGGGTGCACTAGATAGTCCCAGGGGAGTTGGAGAGTAGGCGCGCAGCTCCTGCCAAATCACGGGAGCCGTAGTGGCACGCCTGCCAGTGAGAGGCTGTGCACTGTGAGGCACATGTGCTAAAGAAGGCGGTGACTCTTGTACTTACTCCTGCTACCTCCACCAAACACATCACCACGCGGCTAAAATGGATTCCCACGTGCACTAGATAGTCCCAGGGGAGTTGGGAATTAGGCGCGCACCTCCTGCAAGTCACGGGAGCCGTGGTGGCACGCCTGCGAGTGAGAGGCTGTGCACTATGAGGCACATGTGGTAAAGAAGGCGGTGAGCCTTGTACTCACGCCTGCCACTTCCACGAAACGCATGACAACGCCACCAAAATCAAATCCCAGGTGCACTAGACCCAGGGGAAGCTCGGCAATAGACGCGCAACTCCGGGAAATCACGGGCGACGGAGTGGCATGCGTGAGAGTGACAGGCTGTGCGAGAGGAAGGGGTCAGCCTTGTACTCACGCCTGCTACTTCCACGAAACACATCACCACGCGAATAAAATGGATTCCCGCGTGCACTAGATAGTCCCAGGGGAGTTGGGGGTTAGGTGCGAACCTCCTGCAAGTCACGGGAGCCGTGGTGGCACGCCTGCGAGTGAGAGGCTGTGCACTATGAGGCACATGTGCTGAAGAAGGCGGTGAGCCTTGTACTCACGCCTGCCACTTCCACGAAACGCATGACAACGCCACCAAAATCAAATCCCAGGTGCACTAGACCCAGGGGAACCTCGGCAATAGACGCGCAACTCCGCAAAATCACGGGCGACGGAGTGGCATGCGTGAGAGTGAGAGGCTGTACAAGAGGAAGGGGTCAGCCTTGTACTCACGCCTGCTACTTCCACGAAACACATCACCACGCGGCCAAAACCGATTCCCGGGTGCACTAGATAGTCCCAGGGGAGTTGGAGAGTA
This sequence comes from Stylophora pistillata, assembly GCF_964205215.1. Classification (NCBI taxonomy): domain Eukaryota; kingdom Metazoa; phylum Cnidaria; class Anthozoa; order Scleractinia; family Pocilloporidae; genus Stylophora; species Stylophora pistillata. Next base: position 90,482 of record NW_028290849.1, read on the forward strand.
GGCGCGCAGCTCCTGCCAAATCACGGGAGCCGTAGTGGCACGCCTGCCAGTGAGAGGCTGTGCACTGTGAGGCACATGTGCTAAAGAAGGCGGTGACTCTTGTACTTACTCCTGCTACTTCCCCCAAACACATCACCACGCGGCTAAAATGGATTCCCGCGTGCACTAGATACTCCCAGAGGAGTTTGGGGTTAGGCGCGCATCTCCTGCAAGTCACGGGAGCCGTGGTGGCACGCCTGCGAGTGAGAGGCTGTGCACTATGAGGCACATGTGGTAAAGAAGGCGGTGAGCCTTGTACTCACGCCTGCCACTTCAACGAAACGCATGACAACGCCACCAAAATCAAATCCCAGGTGCACTAGACCCAGGAGAACCTCGGCAATAGACGCGCAACTCCGGAAAATCACGGGCGACGGAGTGGCATGCGTGAGAGTGAGAAGCTGTGCAAGAGGAAGGGGTCAGCCTTGTACTCACGCCTGCTACTTCCACGAAACACATCACCACGCGAATAAAATGGATTCCCGCGTGCACTAGATAGTCCCAGGGGAGTTGGGGGTTAGGCGCGCACCTCCTGCAAGTCACGGGAGCCGTGGTGGCACGCCTGCGAGTGAGAGGCTGTGCACTATGAGGCACATGTGCTAAAGAAGGCGGTGAGCCTTGTACTCACGCCTGCCACTTCCACGAAACGCATGACAACGCCACCAAAATCAAATCCCAGGTGCACTAGACCCAGGGGAACCTCGGCAATAGACGCGCAACTCCGGAAAATCACGGGCGACGGAGTGGCATGCGTGAGAGTGAGAAGCTGTGCAAGAGGAAGGGGTCAGCCTTGTACTCACGCCTGCTACTTCCACGAAACACATCACCACGCGAATAAAATGGATTCCCGCGTGCACTAGATAGTCCCAGGGGAGTTGGGGGTTAGGCGCGCACCTCCTGCAAGTCACGGGAGCCGTGGTGGCACGCCTGCGAGTGAGAGGCTGTGCACTATGAGGCACATGTGCTAAAGAAGGCGGTGAGCCTTGTACTCACGCCTGCCACTTCCACGAAACGCATGACAACGCCACCAAAATCAAATCCCAGGTGCACTAGACCCAGGGGAACCTCGGCAATAGACGCGCAACTCCGGAAAATCACGGGCGACGGAGTGGCATGCGTGAGAGTGAGAGGCTGTGAAAGAGGAAGGGGTCAGCCTTGTACTCACGCCTGCTACTTCCACGAAACACATCACCACGCGGCCAAAACCGATTCCTGGGTGCACTAGATAGTCCCAGGGGAGTTGGAGAGTAGGCGCGAAGCTCCTGCCAAATCACGGGAGCCGTAGTGGCACACCTGCCAGTGAGAGGCTGTGCACTGTGAGGCACATGTGCTAAAGAAGGCGGTGACTCCTGTACTTACTCCTGCTACCTCCACCAAACACATCACCACGCGGCTAAAATGGATTCCCGCGTGCACTAGATAGTCCCAGGGGAGTTGGGGGTTAGGCGCGCACCTCCTGCAAGTCACGGGAGCCGTGGTGGCACGCCTGCGAGTGAGAGGCTGTGCACTATGAGGCACATGTGGTAAAGAAGGCGGTGAGCCTTTGTACTCACGCCTGCCACTTCCACGAAACGCATGACAACGCCACCAAAATCAAATCCCAGGTGCACTAGACCCAGGGGAAGCTCGGCAATAGACGCGCAACTCCGGGAAATCACGGGCGACGGAGTGGCATGCGTGAGAGTGAGAGGCTGTTCGAGAGGAAGGGGTCAGCCTTGTACTCACGCCTGCTACTTCCACGAAACACATCACCACGCGAATAAAATGGATTCCCGCGTGCACTAGATAGTCCCAGGGGAGTTGGGGGTTAGGCGCGCACCTCCTGCAAGTCACGGGAGCCGTGGTGGCACGCCTGCGAGTGAGAGGCTGTGCACTATGAGGCACATGTGCTAAAGAAGGCGGTGAGCCTTGTACTCACGCCTGCCACTTCCACGAAACGCATGACAACGCCTCCAAAATGAAATCCGAGGTGCACTAGACCCAGGGGAACCTCGGCAATAGACGCGCAACTCCGGGATATCACGGGCGACGGAGTGGCATGCGTGAGAGTGAGAGGCTGTGCAAGAGGAAGGGGTGAGCCTTGTACTCACGCCTGCCACTTCCACGAAACACATCACCACGCGGCTAAAATGGATTCCCGCGTCCACTAGATAGTCCCAGGGGAGTTAAAGAGTAGGCGCGCGCCTCCTGCCAAATCACGGCAGCCCTGGTGGCACGCCTTCGAGTGAGAGGCTGTGCACTATGAGGCACATGTGCTAAAGAAGGCGGTGAGCCTTGTACTCACGTCTGCCACTTCCACGAAACAAATCACCACGCGGCTGAAATGGATTCCCGCGTGCACTAGATACTCCCAAGGGAGTTGGGGGTAGGGGCGCACCTCCTGCAAGTCACGGCAGCCCTGGTGGCACGCCTCCGAGTGAGAGGCTGTGCACTATGAGGCACATGTGCTAAAGAAGGCGGTGAGCCTTGTACTCACGCCTGCCACTTCCACGAAACGCACGAAAACGCCTCCAAAATGAAATCCCAGGTGCACTAGACCCAGGGGAACGTCGGCAATAGACGCGCAACTCCGGGATATCACGGGCGACGGAGTGGCATGCGTGAGAGTGGGTGGCTGTGCAAGAGGAAGGGGTGAGCCTTGTACTCACGCCTGCCACTTCCACGAAACACATCACCACGCGTCTAAAATGGATTCCCGCGTCCACTAGATAGTCCCAGGGGAGTTGGAGAGTAGGCGCGCACCTCTTGCCAAATCACGGCAGCCCTGCTGGCACGCCTCCGAGTGAGAGGCTGTGCACTATGAGGCACATGTGCTAAAGAACGCGGTGAGCCTTGTACTCACGCCTGCCACTTCCACGAAACGCATGACAACGCCTCCAAAATGAAATCCCAGGTGCACTAGACCCAGGGGAACCTCGGCAATAGACGCGCAACTCAGGGATATCACGGGCGACGGAGTGGCATGCGTGAGAGTGGGAGGCTGTGCAAGAGGAAGGGGTGAGCCTTGTACTCACGCCTGCCACTTGCACGAAACACATCACCACGCGGCTCAAATGGATTCCCGCGTCCACTAGATAGTCCCAGGGGAGTTGGAGAGTAGGCGCGCACCTCCTGCCAAATCACGGCAGCCCTGGTGGCACGCCTCCGAGTGAGAGGCTGTGCACTATGAGGCACATGTGCTAAAGAAGGCGGTGAGCCTTGTACTCACGCCTGCCACTTCCACGAAACACATCACCACGCGGCTGAAATGGATTCCCGCGTGCACTAGATACTCCCAAGGGAGTTGGGGGTAGGCGCGCACCTCCTGCAAGTCACGGCAGCCCTGGTGGCACGCCTCCGAGTGAGAGGCTGTGCACTATGAGGCACATGTGCTAAAGAAGGCGGTGAGCCTTGTACTCACGCCTGCCACTTCCACGAAACGCATGACAACGCCTCCAAAATGAAATCCCAGGTGCACTAGACCCAGGGCAACCTCGGCAATAGACGCGCAACTCCGTGATATCACGGGCGACGGAGTGGCATGCGTGAGAGTGGGAGGCTGTGCAAGAGGAAGGGGTGAGCCTTGTACTCACGCCTGCCACTTCCACGAAACACATCACCACGCGTCTAAAATGGATTCCCGCGTCCACTAGATAGTCCCAGGAAAGTTGGAGAGTAGGCGCGCACCTCTTGCCAAATCACGGCAGCCCTCCTGGCACGCCTCCGAGTGAGAGGCTGTGCACTATGAGGCACATGTGCTAAAGAAGGCGGTGAGCCTTGTACTCACGCCTGCCACTTCCACGAAACGCATGACAACGCCTCCAAAATGAAATCCCAGGTGCACTAGACCCAGGGGAACCTCGGCAATAGACGCGCAACTCCGGGATATCACGGGCGACGGAGTGGCATGCGTGAGAGTGGGAGGCTGTGCAAGAGAAAGGGGTGAGCCTTGTACTCACGCCTGCCACTTCCACGAAACACATCACCACGCGGCTAAAATGGATTCCCGCGTCCACTAGATAGTCCCAGGGGAGTTGGAGAGTAGGCGCGCACCTCCTGCCAAATCACGGCAGCCCTGGTGGCACGCCTCCGAGTGAGAGGCTTCGCACTATGAGGCACATGTGCTAAAGAAGGCGGTGAGCCTTGGACTCACGCCTCCCAGTTCCACGAAACACATCACCACGCGGCTGAAATGGATTCCCGCGTGCACTAGATACTCTTAAGGGAGTTGGGGGTAGGCGCGCACCTCCTGCAAGTCACGGCAGCCCTGGTGGCACGCCTCCGAGTGAGAGGCTGTGCACTATGAGGCACATGTGCTAAAGAAGGCGGTGAGCCTTGTACTCACGCCTGCCACTTCCACGAAACGCATGACAACGCCTCCAAAATGAAATCCCAGGTGCACTAGACCCAGGGGAACCTCGGCAATAGACGCGCAACTCCGGGATATCAAGGGCGACGGAGTGGCATGCGTGAGAGTGGGAGGCTGTGCAAGAGGAAGGGGTGAGCCTTGTACTCACGCCTGCCACTTCCACGAAACACATCACCACGCGTCTAAAATGGATTCCCGCGTCCACTAGATAGTCCCAGGGGAGTTGGAGAGTAGGCGCGCACCTCTTGCCAAATAACGGCAGCCCTGCTCGCACGCCTCCGAGTGAGAGGCTGTGCACTATAAGGCACATGTGCTAAAGAAGGCGGTAAGCCTTGTACTCACGCCTGCCACTTCGACGAAACGCATGACAACGCCTCCAAAATGAAATCCCAGGTGCACTAGACCCAGGGGAACCTCGGCAATAGACGCGCAACTCCGGGATATCACGGGCGACGGAGTGGCATGCGTGAGAGTGGGAGGCTGTGCAAGAGGAAGGGGTGAGCCTTGTACTCACGCCTGCCACTTCCACGAAACACATCACCACGCGGCTAAAATGGATTCCCGCGTCCACTAGATAGTCCCAGGGGAGTTGGAGAGTAGGCGCGCACCTCCTGCCAAATCACGGCAGCCCTGGTGGCACGCCTCCGAGTGAGAGGCTGTGCACTATGAGGCACATGTGCTAAAGAAGGCGGTGAGCCTTGTACTCACGCCTGCCACTTCCACGAAACACATCACCACGCGGCTGAAATGGATTCCCGCGTGCACTAGATACTCCCAAGGGAGTTGGGGGTAGGCGCGCACCTCCTGCAAGTCACGGCAGCCCTGGTGGCACGCCTCCGAGTGAGAGGCTGTGCACTATGAGGCACATGTGCTAAAGAAGGCGGTGAGTTTTGTACTCACGCCTGCCACTTCCACGAAACGCATGACAACGCCTCCAAAATGAAATCCCAGGTGCACTAGACCCAGGGGAACCTCGGCAATAGACGCGCAACTCCGGGATATCACGGGCGACGGAGTGGCATGCGTGAGAGTGGGAGGCTGTGCAAGAGGAAGGGGTGAGCCTTGTACTAACGCCTGCCACTTCCACGAAACACATCACCACGCGTCTAAAATGGATTCCCGCGTCCACTAGATAGTCCCAGGGGAGTTGGAGAGTAGGCGCGCACCTCTTGCCTAATCACGGCAGCCCTGCTGGCACGCCTTCGAGTGAGAAGCTGTGCACTATGAGGCACATGTGCTAAAGAAGGCGGTGAGCCTTGTACTCACGCCTGCCACTTCCACGAAACGCATGACAACGCCTCCAAAATGAAATCCCAGGTGCACTAGACCCAGGGGAACCTCGGCAATAGACGCGCAACTCCGGGATATCACGGGCGACGGAGTGGCATGCGTGAGAGTGGGAGGCTGTGCAAGAGGAAGGGGTGAGCCTTGTACTCACGCCTGCCACTTCCACGAAACACATCTCCACGCGGCTAAAATGGATTCCCGCGTCCACTAGATAGTCCCAGGGGAGTTGGAGAGTAGGCGCGCACCTCCTGCCAAATTGGGGCAGCCCTGGTGGCACGCCTCCGAGTGAGAGGCTGTGCACTATGAGGCACATGTGCTAAAGAAGGCGGTGAGCCTTGTACTCACGCCTGCCACTTCCACGAAACACATCACCACGCGGCTGAAATGGATTCCCGCGTGCACTAGATACTCCCAAGGGAGTTGGGGGTAGGCGCGCACCTCCTCCAAGTCACGGCAGCCCTGGTGGCACGCCTCCGAGTGAGAGGCTGTGCACTATGAGGCACATGTGCTAAAGAAGGCGGTGAGCCTTGTACTCACGCCCGCCACTTCCACGAAACGCATGACAACGCCTCCAAAATGAAATCCCAGGTGCACTAGACCCAGGGGAACCTCGGCAATAGACGCGCAACTCCGGGATATCACGGGCGACGAAGTGGCATGCGTGAGAGTGGGAGGCTGTGCAAGAGGAAGGGGTGAGCCTTGTACTCACGCCTGCCACTTCCACGAAACACATCACCACGCGTCTAAAATGGATTCCCGCGTCCACTAGATAGTCCCAGGGGAGTTGGAGAGTAGGCGCGCACCTCTTGCCAAATCACGGCAGCCCTGCTGGCACGCCTCCGAGTGAGAGGCTGTGCACTATGAGGCACATGTGCTAAAGAAGGCGGTGAGCCTTGTACTCACGCCTGCCACTTCCACGAAACGCATGACAACGCCTCCAAAATCAAATCCCAGGTGCACTAGACACAGGGGAACCTCGGCAATAGACGCGCAACTCCGGGATATCACGGGCGACGGAGTGGCATGCGTGAGAGTGGGAGGCTGTGCAAGAGGAAGGGGTGAGCCTTGTACTCACGCCTGCCACTTCCACGAAACACATCACCACGCGGCTAAAATGGATTCCCGCGTCCACTAGATAGTCCCAGGGGAGTTGGAGAGTAGGCGCGCACCTCCTGCCAAATCACGGCAGCCCTGGTGGCACACCTCCGAGTGAGAGGCTGTGCACTATGAGGCACATGTGCTAAAGAAGGCGGTGAGCCTTGTACTCACGCCTGCCACTTCCACGAAACACATCACCACGCGGCTGAAATGGATTCCCGCGTGCACTAGATACTCCCAAGGGAGTTGGGGGTAGGCGCGCACCTCCTGCAAGTCACGGCAGCCCTGGTGGCACGTCTCCGAGTGAGAGGCTGTGCACTATGAGGCACATGTGCTAAAGAAGGCGGTGAGCCTTGTACTCACGCCTGCCACTTCCACGAAACGCATGACAACGCCTCCAAAATAAAATCCCAGGTGCACTAGACCCAGGGGAACCTCGGCAATAGACGCGCAACTCCGGGATATCACGGGCGACGGAGTGGCATGCGTGAGAGTGGGAGGCTGTGCAAGAGGAAGGGGTGAGCCTTGTACTCACGCCTGCCACTTCCACGAAACACATCACCACGCGGCTAAAATGGATTCCCGCGTCCACTAGATAGTCCCAGGGGAGTTGGAGAGTAGGCGCGCACCTCCTGCCAGATCGCGGCAGCCCTGCAGGCACGCCTCCGAGTGAGAGGCTGTGCACTATGAGGCACATGTGCTAAAGAAGGCGGTGAGCCTTGTACTCACGCCTGCCACTTCCACGAAACGCATGACAACGGCTTCAAAATGAAATCCCAGGTGCACTAGACCCAGGGGAACCTCGGCAATAGACGCGCAACTCCGGGATATCACTCGCGACGGAGTGGCATGCGGGAGAGTGGGAGGCTGTGCGAAAGAAGGCGGTGAGCCTTGTACTCACGCCTGCCACTTCCACGAAACACATCACCACGCGGCTAAAATGGATTCCCGCGTGCACTAGATAGTCCCAGGGGAGTTGGAGAGTAGGCGCCCACCTCCTGCCAAATCACGGAAGCCCTGGTGGCACGCCTCAGAGTGAGAGGCTGTGCACTATAAGGCACATGTGCTAAAAAAGGCGGTGAGCCTTGTACTCACGCCTGCCACTTCCACGAAACACATCACCACGCGGCTGAAATGGATTCCCGCGTGCACTAGATACTCCCAAGGGAGTTGGGGGTAGGCGCGCACCTCCTGCAAGTCACGGCAGCCCTGGTGGCACGCCTCCGAGTGAGAGGCTGTGCACTATGAGGCACATGTGCTAAAGAAGGCGGTGAGCCTTGTACTCACGCCTGCCACTTCCACGAAACACATCACCACAGGGCTGAAATGGATTCCCGCGTGCACTAGATACTCCCAAGGGAGTTGGGGGTAGGCGCGCACCTCCTGCAAGTCACGGCAGCCCTGGTGGCACTCCTCCGAGTGAAAGGCTGTGCACTATGAGGCACATGTGCTAAAGAAGGCGGTGAGCCTTGTACTCACGCCTGCCACTTCCACGAAACGCATGACAACGCCTCCAAAATGAAATCCCAGGTGCACTAGACCCAGGGGAACCTCGGCAATAGACGCGCAACTCCGGGATATCACGGGCGACGGAGTGGCATGCGTGAGAGTGGGAGGCTGTGCAAGAGGAAGGGGTGAGCCTTGTACTCACGCCTGCCACTTCCACAAAACACATCACCACGCGGCTAAAATGGATTCCCCCGTGCACTAGATAGTCCCAGGGGAGTTGGAGAGTAGGCGCGCACCTCCTGCCAAATCACGGCAGCCCTGGTGGCACGCCTCCGAGTGAGAGGCTGTGCACTATGAGGCACATGTGCTAAAGAAGGTGGTGAGCCTTGTACTCACGCCTGCCACTTCTACGAAACGCATGACAACGCCTCCAAAATGAAATCCCAGGTGCACTAGACCCAGGGGAACCTCGGCAATAGACGTGCAACTCCGGGATATCAGGGGCGACGGAGTGGCATGCGTGAGAGTGGGAGGCTGTGCAAGAGGAAGGGGTGAGCCTTGTACTCACGCCTGCCACTTCCACGAAACACATCACCACGCGGCTAAAATGGATTCCCGCGTGCACTAGATAGTCCCAGGGGAGTTGGAGAGTAGGCGCGCACCTCCTGCCAAATCACGGCAGCCCTGGTGGCACGCCTCCGAGTGAGAGGCTGTGCACTATGAGGCACATGTGCTAAAAAAGGCGGAGAGCCTTGTACTCACGCCTGCCACTTCCACGAAACACATCACCACGCGGCTGAAATGGATTCCCGCGTGCACTAGATACTCCCAAGGGAGTTGGGGGTAGGCGCGCACCTCCTGCAAGTCACGGCAGCCCTGGTGGCACGCCTCCGAGTGAGAGGCTGTGCACTATGAGGCACATGTGCTAAAGAAGGCGGTGAGCCTTGTACTCACGCCTGCCACTTCCACGAAACGCATGACAACGCCTCCAAAATGAAATCCCAGGTGCACTAGACCCAGGGGAACCTCGGCAATAGACGCGCAACTCCGGGATATCACGGGCGACGGAGTGGCATGCGTGAGAGTGGGAGGCTGTGCAAGAGGAAAGGGTTAGCCTTGTACTCACGCCTGCCACTTCCACGAAACACATCACCACGCAGCTAAAATGGATTCCCGCGTCCACTAGATAGTCCCAGGGGAGTTGGAGAGTAGGCGCGCACCTCTTGCCAAATCACGGCAGCCCTGCTGGCACGCCTCCGAGTGAGAGGCTGTGCACTATGAGGCACATGTGCTAAAGAAGGCGGTGAGCCTTGTACTCACGCCTGCCACTTCCACGAAACGCATGACAACGCCTCCAAAATGAAATCCCAGGTGCACTAGACCCAGGGGAACCTCGGCAATAGACGCGCAACTCCGGGATATCTCGGGCGACGGAGTGGCATGCGTGAGAGTGGGAGGCTGTGCAAGAGGAAGGGGTGAGCCTTGTACTCACGCCTGCCACTTCCACGAAACACATCACCACGCGGCTAAAATGGATTCCCGCGTCCACTAGATAGTCCCAGGGGAGTTGGAGAGTAGGCGCGCACCTCCTGCCAAATCACGGCAGCCCTGGTGGCACGCCTCCGAGTGAGAGGCTGTGCACTATGAGGCACATGTGCTAAAGAAGGCGGTGAGCCTTGTACTCACGCCTGCCACTTCCACGAAACACATCACCACGCGGCTGAAATGGATTCCCGCGTGCACTAGATACTCCCAAGGGAGTTGGGGGTAGGCGCGCACCTCCTGCAAGTCACGGCAGCCCTGGTGGCACGCCTCCGAGTGAGAGGCTGTGCACTATGAGGCACATGTGCTAAAGAAGGCGGTGAGCCTTGTACCCACGCCTGCCACTTCCACGAAACGCATGACAACGCCTCCAAAATGAAATCCCAGGTGCACTAGACCCAGGGGAACCTCGGCAATAGACGCGCAACTCCGGGATATCACGGGCGACGAAGTGGCATGCGTGAGAGTGGGAGGCTGTGCAAGAGGAAGGGGTGAGCCTTGTACTCACGCCTGCCACTTCCACGAAACACATCACCACGCGTCTAAAATGGATTCCCGCGTCCACTAGATAGTCCCAGGGGAGTTGGAGAGTAGGCGCGCACCTCTTGCCAAATCACGGCAGCCCTGCTGGCACGCCTCCGAGTGAGAGGCTGTGCACTATGAGGCACATGTGCTAAAGAAGGCGGTGAGCCTTGTACTCACGCCTGCCACTTCCACGAAACGCATGACAACGCCTCCAAAATGAAATCCCAGGTGCACTAGACCCAGGGGAACCTCGGCAATAGACGCGCAACTCCGGGATATCACGGGCAACGGAGTGGCATGCGTGAGAGTGGGAGGCTGTGCAAGAGGAAGGGGTGAGCCTTGTACTCACGCCTGCCACTTCCACGAAACACATCACCACGCGGCTAAAATGGATTCCCGCGTCCACTAGATAGTACCAGGGGAGTTGGAGAGTAGGCGCGCACCTCCTGCCAAATCACGGCAGCCCTGGTGGCACGCCTCCGAGTGAGAGGCTGTGCACTATGAGGCACATGTGCTAAAGAAGGCGGTGAGCCTTGTACTCACGCCTGCCACTTCCACGAAACACATCACCACGCGGCTGAAATGGATTCCCGCGTGCACTAGATACTCCCAAGGGAGTTGGGGGTAGGCGCGCACCTCCTGCAAGTCACGGCAGCCCTGGTGGCACGCCTCCGAGTGAGAGGCTGTGCACTATGAGGCACATGTGCTAAAGAAGGCGGTGAGCCTTGTACTCACGCCTGCCACTTCCACGAAACGCATGACAACGCCTCCAAAATGAAATCCCAGGTGCACTAGACCCAGGGGAACCTCGGCAATAGACGCGCAACTCCGGGATATAACGGGCGAAGGAGTGGCATGCGTGAGAGTGGGAGGCTGTGCAAGAGGAAGGGGTGAGCCTTGTACTCACGCCTGCCACTTCCACGAAACACATCACCACGCGGCTAAAATGGATTCCCGCGTGCACTAGATAGTCCCAGGGGAGTTGGAGAGTAGGCGCGCACCTCCTGCCAGATCACGGCAGCCCTGCAGGCACGCCTCCGAGTGAGAGGCTGTGCACTATGAGGCACATGTGCTAAAGAAGGCGGTGAGCCTTGTACTCACGCCTGCCACTTCCACGAAACGCATGACAACGCCTCCAAAATGAAATCCCAGGTGCACTAGACCCAGGGGAACCTCGGCAATAGACGCGCAACTCCGGGATATCACGGGCGACGGAGTGGCATGCGTGAGAGTGGGAGGGTGTGCTAAAGAAGGCGGTGAGCCTTGTACTCACGCCTGCCACTTCCACGAAACACATCACCACGCGGCTAAAATGGATTCCCGCGTACACTAGATAGTCCCAGGGGAGTTGGAGAGTAGGCGCGCACCTCCTGCCAAATCACGGCAGCCCTGGTGGCACGCCTCCGAGTGAGAGGCTGTGCACTATGAGGCACATGTGCTAAAAAAGGCGGTGAGCCTTGTACTCACGCCTGCCACTTCCACGAAACACATCACCACGCGGCTGAAATGGATTCCCGCGTGCACTAGATACTCCCAAGGGAGTTGGGGGTAGGCGCGCACCTCCTGCAAGTCACGGCAGCCCTGGTGGCACGCCTCCGAGTGAGAGGCTGTGCACTATGAGGCACATGTGCTAAAGAAGGCGGTGAGCCTTGTACGCACGCCTGCCACTTCCACGAAACACATCACCACGCGGCTGAAATGGATTCCCGCGTGCACTAGATACTCCCAAGGGAGTTGGGGGTAGGCGCGCACCTCCTGCAAGTCACGGCAGCCCTGGTGGCACGCCTCCGAGTGAGAGGCTGTGCACTATGAGGCACATGTGCTAGAGAAGGCGGTGAGCCTTGTACTCACGCCTGCCACTTCAACGAAACGCATGACAACGCCTCCAAAATGAAATCCCAGGTGCACTAGACCCAGGGGAACCTCGGCAATAGACGCGCAACTCCGGGATATCACGGGCGACGGAGTGGCATGCGTGAGAGTGGGAGGCTGTGCAAGAGGAAGGGGTGAGCCTTGTACTCACGCCTGCCACTTCCACGAAACACATCACCACGCGGCTAAAATGGATTCCCGCGTCCACTAGATAGTCCCAGGGGAGTTGGAGAGTAGGCGCACACCTCCTGCCAAATCACGGCAGCCCTGGTGGCACGCCTCCGAGTGAGAGGCTGTGCACTATGAGGCACATGTGCTAAAGAAGGCGGTGAGCCTTGTACTCACGCCTGCCACTTCCACGAAACACATCACCACGCGGCTGAAATGGATTCCCGCGTGCACTAGATACTCCCAAGGGAGTTGGGGGTAGGCGCGCACCTCCTGCAAGTCACGGCAGCCCTGGTGGCACGCCTCCGAGTGAGAGGCTGTGCACTATGAGGCACATGTGCTAAAGAAGGCGGTGAGCCTTGTACTCACGCCTGCCACTTCCACGAAACGCATGACAACGCCTCCAAAATGAAATCCCAGGTGCACTAGACCCAGGGGAACCTCGGCAATAGACGCGCAACTCCGGTATACCACGGGCGACGGAGTGGCATGCGTGAGAGTGGGAGGCTGTGCAAGAGGAAGGGGTGAGCCTTGTACTCACGCCTGCCACTTCCACGAAACACATCACCACGCGGCTAAAATGGATTCCCGCGTCCACTAGATAGTCCCAGGGGAGTTGGAGAGTAGGCGCGCACCTCTTGCCAAATCACGGCAGCCCTGCTGGCACGCCTCCGAGTGAGAGGCTGTGCACTATGAGGCACATGTGCTAAAGAAGGCGGTGAGCCTTGTACTCACGCCTGCCACTTCCACGAAACGCATGACAACATCTCCAAAATGAAATCCCAGGTGCACTAGACCCAGGGGAACCTCGGCAATAGACGCGCAACTCCGGGATATCACGGGCGACGGAGTGGCATGCGTGAGAGTGGGAGGCTGTGCAAGAGGAAGGGGTGAGCCTTGTACTCACGCCTGCCACTTCCACGAAACACATCACCACGCGGCTAAAATGGATTCCCGCGTCCACTAGATAGTCCCAGGGGAGTTGGAGAGTAGGCGCGCACCTCCTGCCAAATCACGGCAGCCCTGGTGGCACGCCTCCGAGTGAGAGGCTGTGCACTATGAGGCACATGTGCTAAAGAAGGCGGTGAGCCTTGTACTCACGCCTGCCACTTCCACGAAACACATCACCACGCGGCTGAAATGGATTCCCGCGTGCACTAGATACTCCCAAGGGAGTTGGGGGTAGGCGCGCACTTCCTGCAAGTCACGGCAGCCCTGGTGGCACGCCTCCGAGTGAGAGGCTGTGCACTATGAGGCACATGTGCTAAAGAAGGCGGTGAGCCTTGTACTCACGCCTGCCACTTCCACGAAACGCATGACAACGCCTCCAAAATGAAATCCCAGGTGCACTAGACCCAGGGGAACCTCGGCAGTAGACGCGCAACTCCGGGATATCACGGGCGACGGAGTGGCATGCGTGAGAGTGGGAGGCTGTGCAAGAGGAAGGGGTGAGCCTTGTACTCACGCCTGCCACTTCCACGAAACACATCACCACGCGGCTAAAATGGATTCCCCCGTGCACTAGATAGTCCCAGGGGAGTTGGAGAGTAGGCGCGCACCTCCTGCCAAATCACGGCAGCCCTGGTGGCACGCCTCCGAGTGAGAGGCTGTGCACTATGAGGCACATGTGCTAAAGAAGGCGGTGAGCCTTGTACTCACGCCTGCCACTTCCACGAAACGCATGACAACGCCTCCAAAATGAAATCCCAGGTGCCCTAGACCCAGGGGAACCTCGGCAATAGACGTGCAACTCCGGGATATCACGGGCGACGGAGTGGCATGCGTGAGAGTGGGATGCTGTGCAAGAGGAAGGGGTGAGCCTTGTACTCACGCCTGGCACTTCCACGAAACACATCACCACGCGGCTAAAATGGATTCCCGCGTGCACTAGATAGTCCCAGGGGAGTTGGAGAGTAGGCGCGCACCTCCTGCCAAATCACGGCAGCCCTGGTAGCACGCCTCCGAGTGAGAGGCTGTGCACTATGAGGCACATGTGCTAAAAAAGGCGGTGAGCCTTGTACTCACGCCTGCCACTTCCACGAGACACATCACCACGCGGCTGAAATGGATTCCCGCGTGCACTAGATACTCCCAAGGGAGTTGGGGGTAGGCGCGCACCTCCTGCAAGTCACGGCAGCCCTGGTGGCACGCCTCCGAGTGAGAGGCTGTGCACTATGAGGCACATGTGCTAAAGAAGGCGGTGAGCCTTGTACTCACGCCTGCCACTTCCACGAAACGCATGACAACGCCTCCAAAATGAAATCCCAGGTGCACTAGACCCAGGGGAACCTCGGCAATAGACGCGCAACTCCGGGATATCACGGGCGACGGAGTGGCATGCGTGAGAGTGGGAGGCTGTGCAAGAGGAAGGGGTAAGCCTTGTACTTACGCCTGCCACTTCCACGAAACACATCACCACGCGGCTAAAATGGATTCCCGCGTCCACTAGATAGTCCCAGGGGAGTTGGAGAGTAGGCGCGCACCTCTTGCCAAATCACGGCAGCCCTGCTGGCACGCCTCCGAGTGAGAGGCTGTGCACTATGAGGCACATGTGCTAAAGAAGGCGGTGAGCCTTGTACTCACGCCTGCCACTTCCACGAAACGCATGAGAACGCCTCCAAAATGAAATCCCAGGTGCACTAGACTCAGGGGAACCTCGGCAATAGACGCGCAACTCCGGGATATCACGGGCGACGGAGTGGCATGCGTGAGAGTGGGAGGCTGTGCAAGAGGAAGGGGTGAGCCTTGTACTCACGCCTGCCACTTCCACGAAACACATCACCACGCGGCTAAAATGGATTCCCGCGTGCACTAGATAGTCCCAGGGGAGTTGGAAAGTAGGCGCGCACCTCCTGCCAAATCACGGCAGCCCTGGTGGCACGCCTCCGAGTGAGAGGCTGTGCACTATGAGGCACATGTGCTAAAGAAGGCGGTGAGCCTTGTACTCACGCCTGCCACTTCCACGAAACACATCACCACGCGGCTGAAATGGATTCCCGCGTGCACTAGATACTCCCAAGGGAGTTGGGGGTAGGCGCGCACCTCCTGCAAGTCACGGCAGCCCTGGTGGCACGCCTCCGAGTGAGAGGCTGTGCACTATGAGGCACATGTGCTAAAGAAGGCGGTGAGCCTTGTAGTCACGCCTGCCACTTCCACGAAACGCATGACAACGCCTCCAAAATGAAATCCCAGGTGCACTAGACCCAGGGGAACCTCGGCAATAGACGCGCAACTCCGGGATATCACGGGCGACGGAGTGGCATGCGTGAGAGTGGGAGGCTGTGCAAGAGGAAGGGGTGAGCCTTGTACTCACGTCTGCCACTTCCACGAAACACATCACCACGCGGCTAAAATGGATTCCCGCGTGCACTAGATAGTCCCAGGGGAGTTGGAGAGTAGGCGCGCACCTCCTGCCAAATCACCGCAGCCCTGGTGGCACGCCTCCGAGTGAGAGGCTGTGCACTATGAGGCACATGTGCTAAAGAAGGCGGTGAGCCTTGTACTCACGCCTGCCACTTCCACGAAACACATCACCACGCGGCTGAAATGGATTCCCGCGTGCACTAGATACTCCCAAGGGAGTTGGGGGTAGGCGCGCACCTCCTGCAAGTCACGGCAGCCCTGGTGGCACGCCTCCGAGTGAGAGGCTGTGCATTATGAGGCACATGTGCTAAAGAAGGAAGTGAGCCTTGTAGTCACGCCTGCCACTTCCACGAAACGCATGACAACGCCTCCAAAATGAAATCCCAGGTGCACTAGACCCAGGGGAACCTCGGCAATAGACGCGCAACTCCGGGATATCACGGGCGACGGAGTGGCATGCGTGAGAGTGGGAGGCTGTGCAAGAGCAAGGGGTTAGAGTTGTACTCACGCCTGCCACTTCCACGAAACACATCACCACGCGGCTAAAATGGATTCCCGCGTCCACTAGATAGTCCCAGGGGAGTTGGAGAGTAGGCGCGCACCTCTTGCCAAATCACGGCAGCCCTGCTGGCACGCCTCCGAGTGAGAGGCTGTGCACTATGAGGCACATGTGCTAAAGAAGGCGGTGAGCCTTGTACTCACGTCTGCCACTTCCACGAAACGCATGACAACGCCTCCAAAATGAAATCCCAGGTGCACTAGACCCAGGAGAACCTCGGCAATAGACGCGCAACTCCGGGATATCACGGGCGACGGAGTGGCATGCGTGAGAGTGGGAGGCTGTGCAAGAGGAAGGGGTGAGCCTTGTACTCACGCCTGCCACTTCCACGAAACACATCACCACGCGGCTAAAATGGATTCCCGCGTGCACTAGATAGTCCCAGGGGAGTTGGAGAGTAGGCGCGCACCTCCTGCCAAATCACGCCAGCCCTGGTGGCACGCCTCCGAGTGAGAGGCTGTGCACTATGAGGCACATGTGCTAAAGAAGGCGGTGAGCCTTGTACTCACGCCTGCCACTTCCACGAAACGCATGACAACGCCTCCAAAATGAAATCCCAGGTGCACTAGACCCAGGGGAACCTCGGCAATAGACGCGCAACTCCGGGATATCACGGGCGACGGAGTGGCATGCGTGAGAGTGGGAGGCTGTGCAAGAGGAAGGGGTGAGCCTTGTACTCACGCCTGCCACTTGCACGAAACACATCACCACGCGGCTAAAATGGATTCCCGCGTCCACTAGATAGTCCCAGGGGAGTTGGAGAGTAGGCGCGCACCTCTTGCCAAATCACGGCAGCCCTGCTGGCACGCCTCCGAGTGAGAGGCTGTGCACTATGAGGCACATGTGCTAAAGAAGGCGGTGAGCCTTGTACTCACGGCTGCCACTTCCACGAAACGCATGACAACGCCTCCAAAATGAAATCCCAGGTGCACTAGACCCAGGGGAACCTCGGCAATAGACGCGCAACTCCGGGATATCACGGGCGACGGAGTGGCATGCGTGAGAGTGGGAGGCTGTGCAAGAGGAAGGGGTGAGCCTTGTACTCACGCCTGCCACTTCCACGAAACACATCACCACGCGGCTAAAATGGATTCCCGCGTCCACTAGATAGTCCCAGGGGAGTTGGAGAGTAGGCGCGCACCTCCTGCCAAATCACGGCAGCCCTGGTGGCACCCCTCCGAGTGAGAGGCTGTGCACTATGAGGCACATGTGCTAAAGAAGGCGGTGAGCCTTGTACTCACGCCTGCCACTTCCACGAAACACATCACCACGCGGCTGAAATGGATTCCCGCGTGCACTAGATACTCCCAAGGGAGTTGGGGGTAGGCGCGCACCTCCTGCAAGTCACGGCAGCCCTGGTGGCACGCCTCCGAGTGAGAGGCTGTGCACTATGAGGCACATGTGCTAAAGAAGGCGGTGAGCCTTGTACTCACGCCTGCCACTTCCACGAAACGCATGACAACGCCTCCAAAATGAAATCCCAGAAGCACTAGACCCAGGGGAGCCTCGGCAATAGACGCGCAACTCCGGGATATCACGGGCGACGGAGTGGCATGCGTGAGAGTGGGAGGCTGTGCAAGAGGAAGGGGTGAGCCTTGTACTCACGCCTGCCACTTCCACGAAACACATCACCACGCGGCTAAAATGGATTCCCGCGTGCACTAGATAGTCCCAGGGGAGTTGGAGAGTAGGCGCGCACCTCCTGCCAGATCACGGCAGCCCTGCAGGCACGCCTCCGAGTAAGAGGCTGTGCGCTATGAGGCACATGTGCTAAAGAAGGCGGTGAGCCTTGTACTCACGCCTGCCACTTCCACGAAACGCATGACAACGCCTCCAAAATGAAATCCCAGGTGCACTAGACCCAGGGGAACCTCGGCAATAGACGCGCAACTCCGGGATATCACGGGCGACGGAGTGGCATGCGTGAGAGTGGGAGGCTGTGCAAGAGGAAGGGGTGAGCCTTGTACTCACGCCTGCCACTTCCACGAAACACATCACCACGCGGCTAAAATGGAATCCCGCGTCCACTAGATAGTCCCAGGGGAGTTGGAGAGTAGGCGCACACTTCTTGCCAAATCACGGCAGCCCTGCTGGCACGCCTCCGAGTGAGAGGCTGTGCACTATGAGGCACATGTGGTAAAGAAGGCGGTGAGCCTTGTACTCACGCCTGCCACTTCCACGAAACGCATGACAACGCCTCCAAAATGAAATCCCAGGTGCACTAGACGCAGGGGAACCTCGGCAATAGACGCGCAACTCCGGGATATCACGGGCGACGGAGTGGCATGCGTGAGAGTGGGAGGCTGTGCAAGAGGAAGGGGTGAGCCTTGTACTCACGCCTGCCACTTCCACGAAACACATCACCACGCGTCTAAAATGGATTCTCGCGTCCACTAGATAGTCCCAGGGGAGTTGGAGAGTAGGCGCGCACCTCTTGCCAAATCACGGCAGCCCTGCTGGCACGCCTCCGAGTGAGAGGCTGTGCACTATGAGGCACATGTGCTAAAGAAGGCGGTGAGCCTTGTACTCACGCCTGCCACTTCCACGAAACGCATGACAACGCCTCCAAAATGAAATCCCAGGTGCACTAGACCCAGGGGAACCTCGGCAATAGACGCGCAACTCCGGGATATCACGGGCGACGGAATGGCATGCGTGAGAGTGGGAGGCTGTGCAAGAGGAAGGGGTGAGCCTTGTACTCACGCCTGCCACTTCCACGAAACGCATGATAACGCCTCCAAAATGAAATCCCAGGTCTAGTGCACCTGGGATTTCATTTTGGAGGCGTTGTCATGCGTTTCGTGGAAGTGGCAGGCGTGAGTACAAGGCTCACCGCCTTCTTTAGCACATGTGCCTCATAGTGCACAGCCTCTCACTCGGAGGCGTGCCTGCAGGGCTGCCGTGATCTGGCAGGAGGTGCGCGCCTACTCTCCAACTCCCCTGGGACTATCTAGTGCACGCGGGAATCCATTTTAGCCGCGTGGTGATGTGTTTCGTGGAAGTGGCAGGCGTGAGTACAAGGCTCACCCCTTCCTCTTGCACAGCCTCCCACTCTCACGCATGCCACTCCGTCGCCCGTGATATCCCGGAGTTGCGCGTCTATTGCCGAGGTTCCCCTGGGTCTAGTGCACCTGGGATTTCATTTTGGAGGCGTTGTCATGCGTTTCGTGGAAGTGGCAGGCGTGAGTACAAGGCTCACCGCCTTCTTTAGCACATGTGCCTCACAGTGCACAGCCTCTCACTCGGAGGCGTGCCACCAGGGCTGCCGTGATTTGGCAGGAGGTGCGCGCCTACTCTCCAACTCCCCTGGGACTATCTAGTGGACGCGGGAATCCATTTTAGCGGCGTGGTGATGTGTTTCGTGAAAGTGGTAGGCGTGAGTACAAGGCTCACCGCCTTCTTTAGCACATGTGCCTCATAGTGCACAGCCTCTCACTCGGAGGCGTGCCACCACGGCTGCCGTGACTTGCAGGAGGTGCGCGCCTACTCTTTACCTCCCGTGGGACTATCTAGTGGACGCGGGAATCGATTTTAGCCGCGTGGTGATGTGTTCCGTGTAAGTGGCAGGCGTGAGTACAAGGCTCACCCCTTCCTCTTGCAGAGCCTCCCACTCTCACGCATGCCACTCCGTCGCCCGTGATATCCCGGAGTTGCGCGTCTATTGACGAGGTTCCCCTGGGTCTAGTGCACCTGGGATTTCATTTTGGAGGCGTTGTCATGCGTTTCGTGGAAGTGGCAGGCGTGAGTACAAGGCTCACCGCCTTTTTTAGCTTATGTGCCTCATAGTGCACAGCCTCTCACTCGGAGGCGTGCCACCAGGGCTGCCGTGATTCGGTAGGAGGTGCGCGCCCACTCTCCAACTCCCCTGGGACTATCTAGTGGACGCGGGAATCCATTTTAGCCGCGTGGTGATGTGTTTCGTGGAAGTGGCAGGCGTGAGTACAAGGCTCACCCCTTCCTCTTGCACAGCCTCCCACTCTCACGCATGCCACTCCGTCGCCCGTGATATCCCGGAGTTGCGCGTCTATTGCCGAGGTTCCCCTGGGTCTAGTGCACCTGGGATTTCATTTTGGAGGCGTTTTCATGCGTTTCGTGGAAGTGGCAGGCGTGAGTACAAGGCTCACCGCCTTCTTTAGCACATGTGCCTCATAGTGCACAGCCTCTCACTCGGAGGCGTGCCACCAGGGCTGCCGTGACTTGCAGGAGATGCGCGCCTACCCCCAACTCCCTTGGGAGTATCTAGTGCACGCGGGAATCCATTTCAGCCGCGTGGTGATGTGTTTCGTGGAAGTGGCAGGCGTGAGTACAAGGCTCACCGCCTTCTTTAGCACATGTGCCTCATAGTGCACAGCCTCTCACTCGGAGGCGTGCCACCACGGCTGCCGTGACTTGCAGGAGGTGCGCGCCTACTCTCCACCTCCCGTGGGACTATCTAGTGGACGCGGGAATCCATTTTAGCCGCGTGGTGATGTGTTCCGTGGAAGTGGCAGTCGTGAGTACAAGGCTAACCCCTTCCTCTTGCAGAGCCTCCCACTCTTACGCATGCCACTCCGTCGCCCGTGATATCCCGGAGTTGCGCGTCTATTGCCGAGGTTCCCCTGGGTCTAGTGCACCTGGGATTTCATTTTGGAGGCGTTGTCATGCGTTTCGTGGAAGTGGCAGGCGTGAGTACAAGGCTCACCGCCTTCTTTAGCACATGTGCCTCATAGTGCACAGCCTCTCACTCGGAGGCGTGCCACCACGGCTGCCGTGACTTGCAGGAGGTGCGCGCCTATTCTCCACCTCCCGTGGGACTATCTAGTGGACGCGGGAATCCATTTTAGCCGCGTGGTGATGTGTTCCGTGGAAGTGGCAGGCGTGAGTACAAGGCTCACCCATTCCTCTTGCAGAGCCTCCCACTCTCACGCATGCCACTCCGTCGCCCGTGATATCCCGGAGTTGCGCGTCTATTGCCGAGCTTCCCCTGGGTCTAGTGCACCTGGGATTACATTTTGGAGGCGTTGTCATGCGTTTCGTGGAGGTGGCAGGCGTGAGTACAAGGCTCACCGCCTTCTTTACCACATGTGCCTCATAGTGCACAGCCTCTCACTCGGAGGCGTGCCACCAGGGCTGCCGTGATTTGGCAGGAGGTGCGCGCCTACTCTCCAACTCCCCTGGGACTATCTAGTGGACGCGGGAATCCATTTTAGCCGCGTGGTGATGTGTTTCGTCGAAGTGGTAGGCGTGAGTACAAGGCTCACCCCTTTCTCTTACACAGCCTCCCACTCTCACGCATGCCACTCCGTCGCCCGTGATATCCCGGAGTTGCGCGTCTATTGCCGAGGTTCCCCTGGGTCTAGTGCACCTGGGATTTCATTTTGGAGGCGTTATCATGCGTTTCGTGGAAGTGGCAGGCGTGAGTACAAGGCTCACCGCCTTCTTTAGCACATGTGCCTCATAGTGCACAGCGTCTCACTCGGAGGCGTGCCACCAGGGCTGCCGTGATTTGGCATGAGGTGCGCGCCTACTCTCCAACTCCCTTGGGACTATCTAGTGCACGCGGGAATTTATTTTAGCCGCGTGGTGATGTGTTTCGTGGAAGTGGCAGGCGTGAGTACAAGGCGTGAGTACGAGGCCCTTCCTCTTGCACAGCCTCCCACTCTCACGCATGCCACTCCGTCGCCCGTAAGATCTTAAAGTTGCGCGTCTATTGCCGAGGTTCCCCTGGGTCTAGTGCACCTGGGATTTCATTTTGGAGGCGTTGTCATGCGTTTCGTGGAAGTGGCAGGCGTGAGTACAAGGCTCACCGCCTTCTTTAGCACATGTGCCTCACAGTGCACATCCTTTCACTCGGAGGCGTGCCACCAGGGCTGCCGTGATTTGGCAGGAGGTGCGCGCCTACTCTCCAACTCCCCTGGGACTATCTAGTGCACGCGAGAATCCATTTTAGCCGCGTGGTGATGTGTTTCGTGGAAGTGGCAGGCGTGAGTACAAGCCTCACCGCATTCTTTAGCACATGTGCCTCATAGTGCACAGCCTCTCACTCGGAGGCGTGCCACCACGGCTGCCGTGACTTGCAGGAGGTGCGCGCCTACTCTCCACCTCCCGTGGGACTATCTAGTGGACGCGGGAATCCATTTTAGCCGCGTGGTGATGTGTTCCGTGGAAGTGGCAGGCGTGAGTACAAGGCTCACCCCTTCCTCTTGCAGAGCCTCCCACTCTCACGCATGCCACTCCATCGCCCGTGATATCCCGGAGTTGCGCGTCTATTGCCGAGGTTGCCCTGGGTCTAGTGCACCTGGGATTTCATTTTCGAGGCGTTGTCATGCGTTTCGTGGAAGTGGCAGGCGTGAGTACAAGGCTCACCGCCTTCTTTAGCACATGTGCCTCACTGTGCACAGCCTCTCACTCGGAGGCGTGCCACCAGGGCTGCTGTCACTTGCAGGAGGTGTGCGCCTACCCCCAACTCCCTTGGGAGTATCTAGTGCACGCGGGAATCCATTTCAGCCGCGTGGTGATGTGTTTCGTGGAAGTGGCAGGCGTGAGTACAAGGCTCACCACCTTCTTTAGCACATGTGCATCATAGTGCACAGCCTCTCACTCGGAGGCGTGCCACCAGGGCTGCCGTGACTTGCAGGAGGTGCGCGCCTACTCTCCACCTCACGTGGGACTATCTAGTGGACGCGGGAATCCATTTTAGCCGCGTGGCTATGTGTTTCGTGGAAGTGGCAGGCGTGAGTACAAGGCTCACCCCTTCCTCTTGCACAGCCTCCCACTCTCACGCATGCCACTCCGTCGCCCGTGATATCTGAGAGTTGCGCGTCTATTGCCGAGGTTCCCCTGGGTCTAGTGCACCTGGGATTTCATTTTGGAGGCGTTGTCATGCGTTTCGGGGAAGTGGCAGGCGTGAGTACAAGGCTCACCGCCTTCTTTAGCACGTGTGCCTCACAGTGCACAGCCTCTCACTCGGAGGCGTGCCTGCAGGCCTGCCGTCATTTGGCAGGAGGTGCGCACCTACTCTCCAACTCACCTGGGACTATCTAGTGCACGCGGGAATCCATTTTAGCCGCGTGGTGATGTGTTTCGTGGAAGTGGCAGGCGTTAGTACAAGGCTCACCGCCTTCTTTAGCACATGTGCCTCATAGTGCAAAGCCTCTCACTCGGAGGCGTGCCACCACGGCTGCCGTGACTTGCAGGAGGTGCGCGCTTACTCTCCACCTCCCGTGGGACTATCTAGTGGACGCGGGAATCCATTTTAGCCGCGTGGTGATGTGTTCCGTCGAAGTGGCAGGCGTGAGTACAAGGCTCACCCCTTCCTCTTGCACAGCCTCCCACTCTCACGCATGCCACTCCGTCGCCCGTGATATCCCGGAGTTGCGCGTCTATTGCCGAGGTTCCCCTGGGTCTAGTGCACCTGGGATTTCATTTTGGAGGCGTTGTCATGCGTTTCGTGGAAGTGGCAGGCGTGAGTACAAGGCTCACCGCCTTCTTTAGCACATGTGCCTCATAGTGCACAGCCTCTCACTCGGAGGCGTGCCAGCAGGGCTGCCGTGATTTGGCAGGAGGTGCGCGCCTACCCCCAACTCCCTTGGGAGTATCTAGTGCACGCGGGAATCCATTTCAGCCGCGTGGTGATGTGTTTCGTGGAAGTGGCAGGCGTGAGTACAAGGCTCACCGCCTTCTTTAGCACATGTGCCTCATAGTGCACAGCCTCTCACTCGGAGGCGTGCCACCAGGGCTGCCGTGATTTGGCAGGAGGTGCGCCTACTCTCCAACTCCCCTGGGACTATCTAGTGCACGCAGGAATCCATTTTAGCCGCGTGGTGATGTGTTTTGTGGAAGTGGCAGGCGTGAGTACAAGGCTCACCGCCTTCTTTAGCACAGCCTCCCACTCTCACGCATGCCACTCCGTCGCCCGTGATATCCCGGAGTTGCGCGTCTATTGCCGAGCTTCCCCTGGGTCTAGTGCACCTGGGATTTCATTTTGAAGGCGTTGTCATGCGTTTCGTGGAAGTGGCAGGCGTGAGTACAAGGCTCACCGCCTTCTTTAGCACATGTGCCTCATAGTGCACAGCCTCTCACTCGGAGGCGTGCCACCAGGGCTGCCGTGACTTGCAGGAGGTGCGCGCTTACCCCCAACTCCCTTGGGAGTATCTAGTGCACGCGGGAATCCATTTCAGCCGCGTGGTGATGTGTTTCGTGGAAGTGGCAGGCGTGAGTACAAGGCTCACCGCCTTCTTTACCACATGTGCCTCATAGTGCACAGCCTCTCACTCGGAGGCGTGCCACCAGGGCTGCCGTGATTTGGCAGGAGGTGCGCGCCTACTCTCCAACTTTCCTGGGACTATCTAGTGCACGCGGGAATCCATTTTAGCCGCGTGGTGATGTGTTTCGTGGAAGTGGCAGGCGTGAGTACAAGGCTCACCCCTTCCTCTTGCACAGCCTCCCACTCTCACGCATGCCACTCCGTCGCCCGTGATATCCCGGAGTTGCGCGTCTATTGCCGAGGTTCCCCTGGGTCTAGTGCACCTGGGATTTCATTTTGGAGGCGTTGTCATGCGTTTCGTGGAAGTGGCAGGCGTGAGTACAAGGCTCACCGCCTTTTTTAGCACATGTGCCTCATAGTGCACAGCCTCTCACTCGGAGGCGTGCCACCAGGGCTGCCGTGACTTGCAGGAGGTGCACGCCTACCCCCAACTCCCTTGGGAGTATCTAGTGCACGCGGGAATCCATTTCAGCCGCGTGGTGATGTGTTTCGTGGAAGTCGCAGGCGTGAGTACAAGGCTCACCGCCTTCTTTAGCACATGTGCCTCATAGTGCACAGGCTCTCACTCGGAGGCGTGCATCCAGGGCTGCCGTGATTTCGCAGGAGGTGCGCGCCTACTCTCCAACTCCCCTGGAACTATCTAGTGGACGCGGGAATCCATTTTAGCCGCGTGGTGATGTGTTTCGTGGAAGTGGCAGGCGTGAGTACAAGGCTCACCGCCTTCTTTACCACATGTGCCTCATAGTGCACAGCCTCTCACTCGGAGGCGTGCCACCAGGGCTGCCGTGATTTGGCAGGAGGTGCGCGCCTACTCTCCAACTCCCCTGGGACTATCTAGTGGACGCGGGAATCCATTTTAGCCGCGTGGTGATGTGTTTCGTGGAAGTGGCAGGCGTGAGTACAATGCTCACCCCTTCCTCTTGCACAGCCTCCCACTCTCACGCATGCCACTCCGTCGCCCGTGATATCCCGGAGTTGCGCGTCTATTGCCGAGGTTCCCCTGGGTCTAGTGCACCTGGGATTTCATTTTGGAGGCGTTGTCATGCGTTTCGTGGAAGTGGCAGGCGTGAGTACAATGCTCACCACCTTCTTTAGCACATGTGCCTCATAGTGCACAGCCTCTCACTCGGAGGCGTGCCAGCAGGGCTGCCGTGATTTGGCAAGAGGTGCGCGCCTACTCTCCAACTCCCCTGGGACTATCTAGTGGACGCAGGAATCCATTTTAGACGCGTGGTGATGTGTTTCGTGGAAGTGGCAGGCGTGAGTACAAGGCTCACCCCTTCCTCTTGCACAGCCTCCCACTCTCACGCATGCCACTCCGTCGCCCGTGATATCCCGGAGTTGCGCGTCTATTGCCGAGGTTCCCCTGGGTCTAGTGCACCTGGGATTTCATTTTGGAGGCGTTGTCATGCGTTTCGTGGAAGTGGCAAGCGTGAGTACAAGGCTCACCGCCTTCTTTAGCACATGTGCCTCATAGTGCACAGCCTCTCACTCGGAGGCGTGCCACCAGGGCTGCCGTGACTTGCAGTAGGTGCGCGCTTACCCCCAACTCCCTTGGGAGTATCTAGTGCACGCGGGAATCCATTTCAGCCGCGTGGTGATGTGTTTCGTGGAAGTGGCAGGCGTGAGTACAAGGCTCACCGCCTTCTTTAGCACATGTGCCTCATAGTGCACAGCCTCTCACTCGGAGGCGTGCCACCAGGGCTGCCGTGATTTGGCAGGAGGTGCACGCCTACTCTCCAACTCCCTTGGGACTATCTAGTGGACGCGGGAATCCATTTTAGCCGCGTGGTGATGTGTTTTGTGGAAGTGGCAGGCGTGAGTACAAGGCTCACCGCCTTCTTTAGCACAGCCTCCCACTCTCACGCATGCCACTCCGTCGCCCGTGATATCCCGGAGTTGCGCGTGTATTGCCGAGGTTCCCCTGGGTCTAGTGCACCTGGGATTTCATTTTTTAGGCGTTGTCATGCGTTTCGTGGAAGTGGCAGGCGTGAGTACAAGGCTCACCGCCTTCTTTAGCACATGTGCCTCATAGTGCACAGCCTCCCACTCGGAGGCGTGCCTGCAGGGCTGCCGTGATCTGGCAGGAGGTGCGCCCCTACTCTCCAACTCCCCTGGGACTATCTAGTGCACGCGGGAATCCATTTTAGCCGCGTGGTGATGTGTTTCGTGGAAGTGGCAGGCGTGAGTACAAGGCTCACCCCTTCCTCTTGCACAGCCTCCCACTCTCACGCATGCCACTCCGTCGCCCGTGATATCCCGGAGTTGCGCGTCTATTGCCGAGGTTCCCCTGGGTCTAGTGCACCTGGGATTTCATTTTGGAGGCGTTGTCATGCGTTTCGTGGAAGTGGCAGGCGTGAGTACAAGGCTCACCGCCTTCTTTAGCACATGTGTCTCATAGTGCACAGCCTCTCACTCGGAGGCGTGCCACCAGGGCTGCCGTGACTTGCAGGAGGTGCGCGCCTACCCCCAACTCCCTTGGGAGTATCTAGTGCACGCGGGAATCCATTTCAGCCGCGTGGTGATGTGTTTCGTGGAAGTGGCAGGCGTGAGTACAAGACTCACCGCCTTCTTTAGCACATGTGCCTCATAGTGCACAGCCTCTCACTCGGAGGCGTGCCACCAGGGCTTCCGTGATTTGGCAGAAGGTGCGCGCCTACTCTCCAACTACCCTGGGACTATCTAGTGGACGCGGGAATCCATTGTAGCCGCGTGGTGATGTGTTTCGTGGATGTGGCAGGCGTGAGTACAAGGCTCACCCCTTCCTCTTGCACAGCCTCCCACTCTCACGCATGCCACTCCGTCGCCCGTGATATCCCGGAGTTGCGCGTCTATTGCCGAGGTTCCCCTGGGTCTAGTGCACCTGGGATTTCATTTTGGAGGCGTTGTCATGCGTTTCGTGGAAGTGGCAGACGTGAGTACAAGGCTCACCGCCTTCTTTAGCACATGTGCCTCATAGTGCACAGCCTCTCACTCGGAGGCGTGCCACCAGGGCTGCCTTGATTTGGCAGGAGGTGCGCGCCTACTCTCCAACTCCCCTGGGACTATCTAGTGCACGCGGGAATCCATTTTAGCCGCGTGGTGATGTGTTTCGTGGAAGTGGCAGGCGTGAGTACAAGGCTCACCGCCTTCTTTAGCACAGCCTCCCACTCTCACGCATGCCACTCCGTCGCCCGTGATATCCCGGAGTTGCGCGTCTGTTGCCGAGGTTCCCCTTTGTCTAGTGCACCTGGGATTTCATTTTGGAGGCGTTGTCATGCGTTTCGTGGAAGTGGCAGGCGTGAGTACAAGGCTCACCGCCTTCTTTAGCACATGTGCCTCATAGTGCACAGCCTCTTACTCGGAGGCGTGCCTGCAGGGCTGCCGTGATCTGGCAGAAGGTGCGCGCCTACTCTCCAACTCCCCTGGGACTATCTAGTGCACGCGGGAATCCATTTTAGCCGCGTGGTGATGTGTTTCGTGGAAGTGGCAGGCGTGAGTACAAGGCTCACCCCTTCCTCTTGCACAGCCTCCCACTCTGACGCATGCCACTCCGTCGCCCGTGATATCCCGGAGTTGCGCGTCTATTGCCGAGGTTTCCCTGGGTCTAGTGCACCTGGGATTTCATTTTGGAGGCGTTGTCATGCGTTTCGTGGAATTGGCAGGCGTGAGTACAAGGCTCACCGCCTTCTTTAGCACATGTGCCTTATAGTGCACAGCCTCTCACTCGGAGGCGTGCCAGCAGGGCTGCCGTGATTTGGCAGGATGTGCGCGCCTACCCCCAACTCCCTTAAGAGTATCTAGTGCACGCGGGAATCCATTTCAGCCGCGTGGTGATGTGTTTCGTGGAAGTGGCAGGCGTGAGTACAAGGCTCACCGCCTTCTTTAGCACATGTGCCTCATAGTGCACAGCCTCTCACTCGGAGGCGTGCCACCAGGGCTGCCGTGATTTGGCAGGAGGTGCGCGCCTACTCTCCAACTCCCCTGGGACTATCTAGTGCACGCGGGAATTCATTTTAGCCGCTTGGTGATGTGTTTCGTGGAAGTGGCAGGCGTGAGTACAATGCTCACCGCCTTCTTAAGCACAGCCTCCCACTCTCACGCATGCCACTCCGTCGCCCGTGATATCCCGGAGTTGCGCGTGTATTGCCGAGGTTCCCCTGGGTCTAGTGCACCTGGGTTTTCATTTTGGAGGCGTTGTCATGCGTTTCGTGGAAGTGGCAGGCGTGAGTACAAGGCTCACAGCCTTCTTTAGCACATGTGCCTCATAGTGCAAAGCCTCTAACTCGGGGGCGTGCCAGCAGGGCTGCCGTGATTTGGCAAGAGGTGCGCGCCTACTCTCCAACTCCCCTGGGACTATCTAGTGCACGCGGGAATCCATTTTAGCCGCGTGGTGATGTGTTTCGTGGAAGTGGCAGGCGTGAGTACAAGGCTCACCCCTTCCTCTTGCACAGCCTCCCACTCTCACGCATGCCACTCCGTCGCCCGTGATATCCCGGAGTTGCGCGTCTATTGCCGAGGTTCCCCTGGGTCTAGTGCACCTGGGATTTCATTTTGGAGGCGTTGTCATGCGTTTCGTGGAAGTGGCAGGCGTGAGTACAAGGCTCACCGCCTTCTTTAGCACATGTGCCTCATAGTGCACAGCCTCTCACTCGGAGGCGTGCCACCAGGGCTGCCGTGACTTGCAGGAGGTGCGCGCCTACCCCCAACTCCCTTGGGAGTATCTAGTGCACGCGGGAATCCATTTCAGCCGCGTGGTGATGTGTTTCGTGGAAGTGGCAAGCGTGAGTACAAGGCTCACCGCCTTCTTTAGCACATGTGCCTCATAGTGCACAGCCTCTCACTCGGAGGCGTGCCACCAGGGCTGCCGTGATTTGGCAGGAGGTGCGCGCCTACTCTCCAACTCCCCTGGGACTATCTAGTGGACG
This sequence comes from Stylophora pistillata, assembly GCF_964205215.1. Taxonomy (NCBI): domain Eukaryota; kingdom Metazoa; phylum Cnidaria; class Anthozoa; order Scleractinia; family Pocilloporidae; genus Stylophora; species Stylophora pistillata. The sequence continues at coordinate 119,884 of NW_028290849.1, forward strand.
CGGGTATCCATTTTAGCCGCGTGGTGATGTGTTTCGTGGAAGTGGCAGGCGTGAGTACAATGCTCACCCCTTTATTCTTGCACAGCCTCCCACTCTTACGCATGCCACTCCGTCGCCCGTGATATCCCGGAGTTGCGCGTCTATTGCCGAGGTTCCCCTGGGTCTAGTGCACCTGGGATTTCATTTTGGAGGCGTTGTCATGCGTTTCGTGGAAGTGGCAGGCGTGAGTACAATGCTCACCGCCTTCTTTAGCACATGTGCCTCATAGTGCACAGCCTCTCACTCGGAGGCGTGCCAGCAGGGCTGCCGTGATTTGGCAAGAGGTGCGCGCCTACTCCCCAACTCCCCTGGGACTATCTAGTGGACGCGGGAATCCATTTTAGACGCGTGGTGATGTGTTTCGTGGAAGTGGCAGGCGTGAGTACAAGGCTCACCCCTTCCTCTTGCACAGCCTCCCACTCTCACGCATGCCACTCCGTCGCCCGTGATATCCCGGAGTTGCGCGTCTATTGCCGAGGTTCCCCTGGGTCTAGTGTACCTGGGATTTCATTTTGGAGGCGTTGTCATGCGTTTCGTGGAAGTGGCAGGCGTGAGTACAAGGCTCACCGCCTTCTTTAGCACATGTGCCTCATAGTGCAAAGCCTCTCACTCGGAGGCGTGCCACCAGGGCTGCCGTGACTTGCAGTAGGTGCGCGCTTACCCCCAACTCCCTTGGGAGTATCTAGTGCACGCGGGAATCCATTTCAGCCGCGTGGTGATGTGTTTCGTGGAAGTGGCAGGCGTGAGTACAAGGCTCACCGCCTTCTTTAGCACATGTGCCTCATAGTGCACAGCCTCTCACTGGGAGGCGTGCCACCATGGCTGCCGTGATTTGGCAGGAGGTGCACGCCTACTCTCAAACTCCCCTGGGACTATCTAGTGGACGCGGGAATCCATTTTAGCCGCGTGGTGATGTGTTTCGTGGAAGTGGCAGGCGTGAGTACAAGTCTCACCGCCTTCTTTAGCACAGCCTCCCACTCTCACGCATGCCACTCCGTCGCCCGTGATATACCGGAGTTGCGCGTCTATTGCCGAGGTTCCCCTGGGTCTAGTGCACCTGGGATTTCATTTTGGAGGCGTTGTCATGCGTTTCGTGGAAGTGGCAGGCGTGAGTACAAGGCTCACCGCCTTCTTTAGCACATGTGCCTCATAGTGCACAGCCTCTCACTCGGAGGCGTGCCTGCAGGGCTGCCGTGATCTAGCAGGAGGTGCGCCCCTACTCTCCAACTCCCCTGGGACTATCTAGTGCACGCGGGAATCCATTTTAGCCGCGTAGTGATGTGTTTCGTGGAAGTGGCAGGCGTGAGTACAAGGCTCACCCCTTCCTCTTGCACAGCCTCCCACTCTCACGCATGCCACTCCGTCGACCGTGATATCCCGGAGTTGCGCGTCTATTGCCGAGGTTCCCCTGGGTCTAGTGCACCTGGGATTTCATTTTGGAGGCGTTGTCATGCGTTTCGTGGAAGTAACAGGCGTGAGTACAAGGCTCACCGCCTTCTTTAGCACATGTGCCTCATACTGCACAGCCTCTCACTCGGAGGCGTGCCACCAGGGCTGCCGTGACTTGCACGAGGTGCGCGCCTCCCCAACTCCCTTGGGAGTATCTAGTGCACGCGGGAATCCATTTCAGCCGCGTGGTGATGTGTTTCGTGGAAGTGGCAGGCGTGAGTACAAGGCTCACCGCCTTCTTTAGCACATGTGCCTCATAGTGCACAGCCTCTAACTCGAAGGCGTGCCACCAGGGCTGCCGTGATTTGGCAGGAGGTGCGCGCCTACTCTCCAACTCCCCTGGGACTATCTAGTGGACGCGGGAATCCATTTTAGCCGCGTGGTGATGTGTTTCGTGGAAGTGGCAGGCGTGAGTACAAGGCTCACCCCTTCCTCTTGCACAGCCTCCCACTCTCACGCATGCCACTCCGTCGCCCGTGATATCCCGGAGTTGCGCGTCTATTGCCGAGGTTCCCCTGGGTCTAGTGCACCTGGGATTTCATTTTGGAGGCGTTGTCATGCGTTTCGTGGAAGTGGCAGGCGTGAGTACAAGGCTCACCGCCTTCTTTAGCACATGTGCCTCATAGTCCACAGCCTCTCACTCGGAGGCGTGCCACCAGGGCTGCCGTGACTTGCAGGAGGTGCGCGCCTACCCCCAACTCCCTTGGGAGTATCTAGTGCACGCGGGAATCCATCTCAGCCGCGTAGTGATGTGTTTCGTGGAAGTGGAAGGCGTGAGTACAAGGCTCACCGCCTTCTTTAGCACATGTGCATCATAGTGCACAGCCTCTCACTCGGATGCGTGCCACCAGGGCTGCCGTGATTTGGCAGGAGGTGCGCGCCTACTCTCCAACTCCCCTGGGACTATCTAGTGCACGCGGGAATCCATTTTAGCCGCGTGGTGATGTGTTTCGTGGAAGTGGCAGGCGTGAGTACAAGGCTCACCCCTTCCTCTTGCACAGCCTCCCACTCTCACGCATGCCACTCCGTCGCCCGTGATATCCCGGAGTTGCGCGTCTATTGCCGAGGTTCCCCTGGGTCTAGTGCACCTGGGATTTCATTTTGGAGGCGTTGTCATGCGTTTCGTGGAAGTGGCAGGCGTGAGTACAAGGCTCACCGCCTTCTTTAGCACATGTGCCTCATAGTGCACAGCCTCTCACTCGGAGGCGTGCCACCAGGGCTGCCGTGACTTGCAGGAGGTGCGCGCCTACCCCCAACTCCCTTGGAAGTATCTAGTGCACGCGGGAATCCATTTCAGCCGCGTGGTGATGTGTTTCGTGGAAGTGGCAGGCGTGAGTACAAGGCTCACCGCCTTCTTTAGCACATGTGCCTCATAGTGCACAGCCTCTCACTCGGAGGCGTGCCACCAGGGCTGCCGTGATTTGGCAGGAGGTGCGCGCCTACTCTCCAACTCCCCTGGGACTATCTAGGGGACGCGGGAATCCATTTTAGCCGCGTGGTGATGTGTTTCGTGGAAGTGGCAGGCGTGAGTACAAGGCTCACCCCTTCCTCTTGCACAGCCTCCCACTCTCACGCATGCCACTCCGTCGCCCGTGATATCCCGGAGTTGCGCGTCTATTGCCGAGGTTCCCCTGGGTCTAGTGCACCTAAGATTTCATTTTGGAGGCGTTGTCATGCGTTTCGTGGAAGTGGCAGGCGTGAGTACAAGGCTCACCGCCTTCTTTAGCACATGTGCCTCATAGTGCACAGCCTCTCACTCGGAGGCGTGCCACCAGGGCTGCCGTGATTTGGCAGGAGGTGCGCGCCTACTCTCCAACTCCCCTGGGACTATCTAGTGCACGCGGGAATCCATTTTAGACGCGTGGTGATGTGTTTCGTGGAAGTGGCAGGCGTGAGTACAAGGCTCACCCCTTCCTGTTGCACAGCCTCCCACTCTCACGCATGCCACTCCGTCGCCTGTGATATCCCGGAGTTGCCCGTCTATTGCCGAGGTTCCCCTGGGTCTAGTGCACCTGGGATTTCATTTTGGAGGCGTTGTCATGCGTTTCGTGGAAGTGGCAGGCGTGAGTACAAGGCTCACCGCCTTCTTTAGCACATGTGCCTCATAGTGCACAGCGTCTCACTCGGAGGTGTGCCACCAGGGCTGCCGTGACTTGCAGGAGGTGCGCGCCTACCCCCAACTTCCTTGGGAGTATCTAGTGCACGTGGGAATCCATTTCAGCCGCGTGGTGATGTGTTTCGTGGAAGTGGCAGGCGTGAGTACAAGGCTCACCGCCTTCTTAAGCACATGTGCCTCATAGTGCACAGCCTCTCACTCGGAGGCGTGCAACCAGGGCTGCCGTGATTTGGCAGGAGGTGCGCTCCTACTCTCCAACTCCCCTGGGACTATCTAGTGGACGCGGGAATCCATTTTAGCCGCGTGGTGATGTGTTTCGTGGAAGTGGCAGGCGTGAGTACAAGGCTCACCCCTTCCTCTTGCACAGCCTCCCACTCTCACGCATGCCACTCCGTCGCCCGTGATATCCCGGAGTTGCGCGTCTATTGCCGAGGTTCCCCTGGGTCTAGTGCACCTGGGATTTTATTTTGGAGGCGTTGGCATGCGTTTCGTGGAAGTGGCAGGCGTGAGTACAAGGCTCACCGCCTTCTTTAGCACATGTGCCTCATAGTGCACAGCCTCTCACTCGGAGGCGTGCCACCAGGGCTGCCGTGATTTGGCAGGAGGAGCGCGCCTACTCTCCAACTCCCCTGGGACTATCTAGTGCACGCGGGAATCCATTTTAGACGCGTGGTGATGTGTTTCGTGGAAGTGGCAGGCGTGAGTACAAGGCTCACCCCTTCCTGTTGCACAGCCTCCCACTCTCACGCATGCCACTCCGTCGCCTGTGATATCCCGGAGTTGCCCGTCTATTGCCGAGGTTCCCCTGGGTCTAGTGCACCTGGGATTTCATTTTGGAGGCGTTGTCATGCGTTTCGTGGAAGTGGCAGGCGTGAGTACAAGGCTCACCGCCTTCTTTAGCACATGTGCCTCATAGTGCACAGCGTCTCACTCGGAGGTGTGCCACCAGGGCTGCCGTGACTTGCAGGAGGTGCGCGCCTACCCCCAACTTCCTTGGGAGTATCTAGTGCACGTGGGAATCCATTTCAGCCGCGTGGTGATGTGTTTCGTGGAAGTGGCAGGCGTGAGTACAAGGCTCACCGCCTTCTTAAGCACATGTGCCTCATAGTGCACAGCCTCTCACTCGGAGGCGTGCAACCAGGGCTGCCGTGATTTGGCAGGAGGTGCGCTCCTACTCTCCAACTCCCCTGGGACTATCTAGTGGACGCGGGAATCCATTTTAGCCGCGTGGTGATGTGTTTCGTGGAAGTGGCAGGCGTGAGTACAAGGCTCACCCCTTCCTCTTGCACAGCCTCCCACTCTCACGCATGCCACTCCGTCGCCCGTGATATCCCGGAGTTGCGCGTCTATTGCCGAGGTTCCCCTGGGTCTAGTGCACCTGGGATTTTATTTTGGAGGCGTTGGCATGCGTTTCGTGGAAGTGGCAGGCGTGAGTACAAGGCTCACCGCCTTCTTTAGCACATGTGCCTCATAGTGCACAGCCTCTCACTCGGAGGCGTGCCACCAGGGCTGCCGTGATTTGGCAGGAGGTGCGCGCCTACTCTCCAACTGCCCTGGGACTATCTAGTGCACGCGGGAATCCATTTTAGCCGCGTGGTGATGTGTTTCGTGGAAGTGGCAGGCGTGAGTACAAGGCTCACCGCCTTCTTTAGCACAGCCTCCCACTCTCACGCATGCCACTCCGTCGCCCGTGATATCCCGGAGTTGCGCGTCTATTGCCGAGGTTCCCCTGGGTCTAGTGCACCTGGGATTTCATTTTGGAGGCGTTGTCATGCGTTTCGTGGAAGTGGCAGGCGTGAGTACAAGGCTCACCGCCTTCTTTAGCACATGTGCCTCATAGTGCACAGCCTCTCACTCGGAGGCGTGCCAGCAGGGCTGCCGTGATTTGGCAGGAGGTGCGCGCCTACCCCCAACTCCCTTGGGAGTATCTAGTGCACGCTGGAATCCATTTCAGCCGCGTGGTGATGTGTTTCGTGGAAGTGGCAGGCGTGAGTACAAGGCTCACCGCCTTCTTTAGCACATGTGCCTCATAGTGCACAGCCTCTCACTCGGAGGCGTGCCACCAGGGCTGCCGTGATTTGGCAGGAGGTGCGCGCCTACTCTCCAACTCCCCTGGGACTATCTAGTGCACGCGGGAATCCATTTTAGCCGCGTGGTGATGTGTTTCGTGGAAGTGGCAGGCGTGAGTACAAGGCTCACCGCCATCTTTAGCACAGCCTCCCACTCTCACGCATGCCACTCCGTCGCCCGTGATATCCCGGAGTTGCGCGTCTATTGCCGAGGTTCCCCTGGGTCTAGTGCACCTGGGATTTCATTTTGGAGGCGTTGTCATGCGTTTCGTGGAAGTGGCAGGCGTAAGTACAAGGCTCACCGCCTTCTTTAGCACATGTGCCTCATAGTGCACAGCCTCTCACTCGGAGGCGTGCCAGCAGGGCTGCCGTGATTTGGCAGGAGGTGCGCGCCTACCCCCAACTCCCTTGGGAGTATCTAGTGCACGCTGGAATCCATTTCAGCCGCGTGGTGATGTGTTTCGTGGAAGTGGCAGGCGTGAGTACAAGGCTCACCGCCTTCTTTAGCACATGTGCCTCATAGTGCACAGCCTCTCACTCGGAGGCGTGCCACCAGGGCTGCCGTGATTTGGCAGGAGGTGCGCGCCTACTCTCCAACTCCCCTGGGACTATCTAGTGCACGCGGGAATCCATTTTAGCCGCGTGGTGATGTGTTTCGTGGAAGTGGCAGGCGTGAGTACAAGGCTCACCGCCATCTTTAGCACAGCCTCCCACTCTCACGCATGCCACTCCGTCGCCCGTGATATCCCGGAGTTGCGCGTCTATTGCCGAGGTTCCCCTGGGTCTAGTGCACCTGGGATTTCATTTTGGAGGCGTTGTCATGCGTTTCGTGGAAGTGGCAGGCGTAAGTACAAGGCTCACCGCCTTCTTTAGCACATGTGCCTCATAGTGCACAGCCTCTCACTCGGAGGCGTGCCACCAGGGCTGCCGTGATTTGGCAAGAGGTGCGCGCCTACTCTCCAACTCCCCTGGGACGATCTAGTGGACGCGGGAATCCATTTTAGCCGCGTGGTGATGTGTTTCGTGGAAGTGGCAGGCGTGAGTACAAGGCTCACCGCCTTCTTTAGCACAGCCTCCCACTCTCACGCATGCCACTCCGTCGCCTGTGATATCCCGGAGTTGCGCGTCTATTGCCGAGGTTCCCCTGGGTCTAGTGCACCTGGGATTTCATTTTGAAGGCGTTGTCATGCGTTTCGTGGAAGTGGCAGGCGTGAGTACAAGGCTCACCGCCTTCTTTAGCACATGTGCCTCATACTGCACAGCCTCTCACTCGGAGGCGTGCCAGCAGGGCTGCCGTGATTTGGCAAGAGGTGCGCGCCTACTCTCCAACTCCCCTGGGACTATCTAGTTGACGCGGGAATCCATTTTAGCCGCGTGGTGATGTGTTTCGTGGAAGTGGCAGGCGTGAGTACAAGGCTCACCCCTTCCTCTTGCACAGCCTCCCACTCTCACGCATGCCACTCCGTCGCCCGTGATATCCCGGAGTTGCGCGTCTATTGCCGAGGTTCCCCTGGGTCTAGTGCACCTGGGATTTCATTTTGGAGGCGTTCTCATGCGTTTCGTGGAAGTGGCAGGCGTGAGTACAAGGCTCACTGCCTTCTTTAGCACATGTGCCTCATAGTGCACAGCCTCTCACTCGGAGGCGTGCCACCAGGGCTGCCGTGATTTGGCAGGAGGTGCGCGCCTACTCTCCAACTCCCCTGGGACTATCTAGTGCACGCGGGAATCCATTTTAGCCGCGTGGTGATGTGTTTCGTGGAAGTGGCAGGCGTGAGTACAAGGCTTACCCCTTCCTCTTGCACAGCCTCCCACTCTCACGCATGCCACTCCGTCGCCCGTGATATCCCGGAGTTGCGCGTCTATTGCCGAGGTTCCCCTGGGTCTAGTGCACGTGGGATTTCATTTTTAAGGCGTTCTCATGCGTTTCGTGGAAGTGGCAGGCGTGAGTACAAGGCTCACCGCCTTCTTTAGCACATGTGCCTCATAGTGCACAGCCTCTCACTCGGAGGCGTGCCACCAGGGCTGCCGTGACTTGCAGGAGGTGCGCGCCTACCCCCAACTCCCTTGGGAGTATCTAGTACACGCGGGAATCCATTTCAGCCGCGTGGTGATGTGTTTCGTGGAAGTGGCAGGCGTGAGTACAAGGCTCACCGCCTTCTTTGGCACATGTGCCTCATAGTGCACAGCCTCTCACTCGGAGGCGTGCAACCAGGGCTGCCGTGATTTGGCAGGAGGTGCGCGGCTACTCTCCAACTCCCCTGGGACTATCTAGTGGACGCGGGAATCCATTTTAGCCGCGTGGTGATGTGTTTCGTGGAAGTGGCAGGCGTGAGTACAAGGCTCACCCCTTCCTCTTGCACAGCCTCCCACTCTCACGCATGCCACTCCGTCGCCCGTGATATCCCGGAGTTGCGCGTCTATTGCCGAGGTTCCCCTGGGTCTAGTGCACCTGGGATTTCATTTTGGAGGCGTTGTCATGCGTTTCGTGGAAGTGGCAGGCGTGAGTACAAGGCTCACCGCCTTCTTTAGCACATGTGCCTCATAGTGCACAGCCTCTCACTCGGAGGCGTGCCAGCAGGGCTGCCGTGATTTGGCAAGAGGTGCGCGCCTACTCTCCAACTCCCCTGGGACTATCTAGTGGACGCGGGAATCCATTTTAGCCGCGTGGTGATGTGTTTTTTGGAAGTGGCAGGCGTGAGTACAAGATTAACCCCTTCCTCTTGCACAGCCTCCCACTCTCACGCATGCCACTCCGTCGCTTAAGATATCCCGGAGTTGCGCGTCTATATCCGAGGTTCCCTTGGGTCTAGTGCACCTGGGATTTCATTTTGGAGGCGTTGTCATGCGTTTCGTGGAAGTGGCAGGCGTGAGTACAAGGCTCACCGCCTTCTTTAGCACATGTGCCTCATAGTGCACAGCCTCTCACTCGGAGGCGTGCCACCAGGGCTGCCGTGACTTGCAGGAGGTGCACGCCTACCCCCAACTTCCTTGGGAGTATCTAGTGCACGCGGGAATTTATTTCAGCCGCGTGGTGATGTGTTTCGTGGAAGTGGCAGGCGTGAGTACAAGGCTCACCGCCTTCTTTAGCACATGTGCCTCATAGTGCACAGCCTCTCACTCGGAGGCGTGCCACCAGGGCTGCCGTGATTTGGCAGGAGGTGCGCGCCTACTCTCCAACTCCCCTGGGACTATCTAGGGGACGCGGAAATCCTTTTTAGCCGCGTGGTGATGTCTTTCGTGGAAGTGGCAGGCGTGAGTACAAGGCTCACCCCTTCCTCTTGCACAGCCTCCCACTCTCACGCATGCCACTCCGTCGCCCGTGATATCCCGGAGTTGCGCGTCTATTGCCGAGGTTCCCCTGGGTCTAGTGCACCTGGGATGTCATTTTGGAGGCGTTGTCATGCGTTTCGTGGAAGTGGCAGGCGTGAGTACAAGGCTCACCGCCTTCTTTAGCACATGTGCCTCATAGTGCACAGCCTCTCACTCGGAGGCGTGCCACCAGGGCTGCCGTGATTTGGCAGGAGGTGCGCGCCTACTCTCCAACTCCCCTGGGACTATCTAGTGCACGCGGGAATCCATCTCAGCCGCGTGGTGATGTGTTTCGTGGAAGTGGCAGGCGTGAGTACAAGGCTCACCGCCTTTTTTAGCACATGTGCCTCATGGTGCACAGCCTCTCACTCGGAGGCGTGCCACCAGGGCTGCCGTGATTTGGCAGGAGGTGCGCGCCTACTCTCCAACTCCCCTGGGACTATCTAGTAGACGCGGGAATCCATTTTAGCCGCGTGGTGATGTGTTTCGTGGAAGTGGCAGGCGTGAGTACAAGGCTCACCCCTTCCTCTTGCACAGCCTCCCACTCTCACGCATGCCACTCCGTCGCCCGTGATATCCCGGAGTTGCGCGTCTATTGCCGAGGTTCCCCTGGGTCTAGTGCACCTGGGATTTCATTTTGGAGGCGTTGTCATGCGTTTCGTGGAAGTGGCAGGCGTGAGTACAAGGCTCACCGCCTTCTTTAGCACATGTGCCTCATAGTGCACAGCCTCTCACTCGGAGGCGTGCCACCAGGGCTGCCGTGATTTGGCAGGAGGTGCGCTTCTACTCTCCAACTCCCCTGGGACTATCTAGTGCACGCGGGAATCCATTTCAGCCGCGTGGTGATGTGTTTCGTGGAAGTGGCAGGCGTGAGTACAAGGCTCACCCCTTCCTCTTGCACAGCCTCCCACTCTTACGCATGCCACTCCGTCGCCCGTGATATCCCGGAGTTGCGCGTCTATTGCCGAGGTTCCCCTGGGTCTAGTGCACCTGGGATTTCATTTTGGAGGCGTTGTCATGCGTTTCGTGGAAGTGGCACGCGTGAGTACAAGGCTCACCGCCTTCTTTAGCACATGTGCCTCATAGTGCACAGCCTCTCACTCGGAGGCGTGCCAGCAGGGCTGCCGTGATCTGGCAGGAGGTGCGCGCCTACCCCAAACTCCCTTGGGAGTATCTAGTGCACGCGGGAATCCATTTCAGCCGCGTGGTGATGTGTTTCGTGGAAGTGGCAGGCGTGAGTACAAGGCTCACCGCCTTCTTTAGCACATGTGCCTCATAGTGCACAGCCTCTCACTCGGAGGCGTGCCACCAGGGCTGCCGTGATTTGGCAGGAGGTGCGCGCCTACTCTCCAACTCCCCTGGGACTATCTAGTGCACGCGGGAATCCATTTTAGCCGCGTGGTGATGTGTTTCGTGGAAGTGGCAGGCGTTAGTACAAGGCTCACCGCCTTCTTTAGCACAGCCTCGCACTCTCACGCATGCCACTCCGTCGCCCGTGATATCCCGGAGTTGCGCCTCTATTGCCGAGGTTCCCCTGGGTCTAGTGCACCTGGGATTTCATTTTGGAGGCGTTGTCATGCGTTTCGTGGAAGTGGCAGGCGTCAGTACAAGGCTCACCGCCTTCTTAAGCACATGTGCCTCATATTGCACAGCCTTTCACTCGGAGGCGTGCCAGCAGGGCTGCCGTGATTTGGCAAGAGGTGCGCGCCTACTCTCTAACTCCCCTGGGACTATCTAGTGGACGCGGGAATCCATTTTAGCCGCGTGGTGATGTGTTTCGTGGAAGTGGCAGGCGTGAGTACAAGGCTCAACCCTTCCTTTTGCACAGCCTCCCACTCTCACGCATGCCACTCCGTCGCCCGTGATATCCCGGAGTTGCGCGTCTATTGCCGAGGTTCCCCTGGGTCTAGTGCACCTGGGATTTAATTTTGGAGGCGTTGTCATGCGTTTCGTGGAAGTGGCAGGCGTGAGTACAAGGCTCACCGCCTTCTTTAGCACATGTGCCTCATAGTGCACAGCCTCTCACTCGGAGGCGTGCCACCAGGGCTGCCGTGACTTGCAGGAGGTGCGCGCCTACCCCCAACTCCCTTGGGAGTATCTAGTGCACGCAGGAATCCATTTCAGCCGCGTGGTGATGTGTTTCGTGGAAGTGGCAGGCGTGAGTACAAGGCTCACCGCCTTCTTTAGCACATGTGCCTGATAGTGCACAGCCTCTCACTCGGAGGCGTGCCACCAGGGCTGCCGTGATTTGGGAGGAGGTGCGCGCCTACTCTCCAACTCCCCTGGGACTATCTAGTGGACGCGGGAATTCATTTTAGCCGCGTGGTGATGTGTTTCGTGGAAGTGGCAGGCGTGAGTACAAGGCTCACCCCTTCCTCTTGCACAGCCTCCCACTCTCACGCATGCCACTCCGTCGCCCGTGATATCCCGGAGTTGCGCGTCTATTGCCGAGGTTCCCCTGGGTCTAGTGCAGCTGGGATTTTATTTTGGAGGCGTTGTCATGCGTTTCGTGGACGTGGCAGGCGTGAGTACAAGGCTCACCGCCTTCTTTAGCACATGTGCCTCATAGTGCACAGCATCTCACTCGGAGGCGTGCCACCAGGGCTGCCGTGATTTGGCAGGAGGTGCGCGCCTACTCTCCAACTCCCCTAGGACTATCTAGTGCACGCGGGAATCCATTTTAGCTGCGTGGTGATGTGTTTCGTGGAAGTGGCAGGCGTGAGTACAAGGCTCACCGCCTTCTTTAGCACAGCCTCCCACTCTCACGCATGCCACTCCGTCGCCCGTGATATCCCGGAGTTGCGCGTCTATTGCCGAGGTTCCCCTGGGTCTAGTGCACCTGGGATTTCATTTTGGAGGCGTTGTCATGCGTTTCGTGGAAGTGGCAGGCGTGAGTACAAGGCTCACCGCCTTCTTTAGCACATGTGCCTCATAGTGCACAGCCTCTCACTCGGAGGCGTGCCAGCAGGGCTGCCGTGATCTGGAAGGAGGTGCGCACCTACCCCCAACTCCCTAGGGAGAATCTAGTGCACGCGGGAATCCATTTCAGCCGCGTGGTGATGTGTTTCGTGGAAGTGGCAGGCGTGAGTACAAGGCTCACCACCTTCTTTAGCACATGTGCCTCATAGTGCACAGGCTCTCACTCGGAGTCGTGCCACCAGGGCTGCCGTGATTTGGCAGGAGGTGCGCGCCTACTCTCCAACTCCCCTGGGACTATCTAGGGGACGCGGGAATCCATTTTAGCCGCGTGGTGATGTGTTTCGTGGAAGTTGCAGGCGTGAGTACAAGGCTCACCCCTTCCTCTTGCACAGCCTCCCACTCTCACGCATGCCACTCCGTCGCCCGTGATATCCCGGAGTTGCGCGTCTATTGCCGAGGTTCCCCTGGGTCTAGTGCACCTGGGATTTCATTTTGGAGGCGTTGTCATGCGTTTCGTGGAAGTGGCAGGCGTGAGTACAAGGCTCACCGCCTTCTTTAGCACATGTGCCTCATAGTGCACAGCCTCTCACTCGGAGGCGTGCCACCAGGGCTGCCGTGATTTGGCAGGAGGTGCGCGCCTACTCTCCAACTCCCCTGGGACTATCTAGGGGACGTGGGAATCCATTTTAGCCGCGTGGTGATGTGTTTCGTGGAAGTGGCAGGCGTGAGTACAAGGCTCACCCCTTCCTCTTGCACAGCCTCCCACTCTCACGCATGCCACTCCGTCGCCCGTGATATCCCGGAGTTGCCCGTCTATTGCCGAGGTTCCCCTGGGTCTAGTGCACCTGGGATTTCATTTTGGAGGCGTTGTCATGCGTTTCGTGGAAGTGGCAGGCGTGAGTACAAGGCTCACCGCCTTCTTTAGCACATATGCCTCATAGTGCACAGCCTCTCACTCGGAGGCGTGCCACCAGGGCTGCCGTGAATTGGCAGGAGGTGCGCGCCTACTCTCCAACTCCCCTGGGACTATCTAGTGCACGCGGGAATCCATTTTAGCCGCGTGGTGATGTGTTTCGTGGAAGTGGCAGGCGTGAGTACAAGGCTCACCCCTTCCTCTTGCACAGCCTCCCACTCTCACGCATGCCACTCCGTCGCCCGTGATATCCCGGAGTTGCGCGTCTATTGCCGAGGTTCCCCTGGGTCTAGTGCACCTGGGATTTCATTTTGGAGGCGTTGTCATGCGTTTCGTGGAAGTGGCAGGCGTGAGTACAAGGCTCACCGCCTTCTTTAGCACATGTGCCTCATAGTGCTCAGCCTCTCACTCGGAGGCGTGCCACCAGGGCTGCCGTGACATGCAGCAGGTGCGCGCCTACCCCCAACTCCCTTGGGAGTATCTAGTGCACGCGGGAATCCATTTCAGCCGCGTGGTGATGTGTTTCGTGGAAGTGGCAGGCGTGAGTACAACGCTCACCTCCTTCTTTAGCACATGTGCCTCATAATGCACAGCCTCTCACTCGGAGGCGTGCCACCAGGGCTGCCGTGATTTGGCAGGAGGTGCGCGCCTACTCTCCAACTCCCTTGGGACTATCTAGTGCACGCGGGAATCCATTTTAGCCGCGTGGTGATGTGTTTCGTGGAAGTGGCAGGCGTGAGTACAAGGCTCACCCCTTCCTCTTGCACAGCCTCCCACTCTCACGCATGCCACTTCGTCGCCCGTTATATCCCGGAGTTGCGCCTCTATTGCCGAGGTTCCCCTGGGTCTAGTGCACCTGGGATTTCATTATGGAGGCGTTGTCATGCGTTTCGTGGAAGTGGCAGGCGTGAGTACAAGGCTCACCGCCTTCTTTAGCACATGTGCCTCATAGTGCACAGCCTCTCACTCGGAGGCGTGCCTGCAGGGCTGCCGTGATCTGGCAGGAGGTGCGCGCCTACTCTCCAACTCCCCTGGGACTATCTAGTGCACGCGGGAATCCATTTTAGCCGCGTGGTGATGTGTTTCGTGGAAGTGGCAGGCGTGAGTACAAGGCTCACCCCTTCCTCTTGCACAGCCTCCCACTCTCACGCATGCTACTCCGTCGCCCGTTATATCCCGGAGTTGCGCGTCTATTGCCGAGGTTCCCCTGGGTCTAGTGCACCTGGGATTTCATTTTGGAGGCGTTGTCATGCGTTTCGTGGAAGTGGCAGGCGTGAGTACAAGTCTCACCGCCTTCTTTAGCACATGTGCCTCATAGTGCACAGCCTCTCACTCGGAGGCGTGCCTGCAGGGCTGCCGTGATCTGGCAGGAGATGCGCGCCTACTCTCCAACTCCCCTGGGACTATCTAGTGCACGCGGGAATCCATTTTAGCCGCGTGGTGATGTGTTTCGTGGAAGTGGCAGGCGTGAGTACAAGGCTCACCCCTTCCTCTTGCACAGCCTCCCACTCTCACGCATACCACTCCGTCGCCCGTGATATCCCGGAGTTGCGCGTCTATTGCCGAGGTTCCCCTGGGTCTAGTGCACCTGGGATTTTATTTTGGAGGCGTTGTCATGCGTTTCGTGGAAGTGGCAGGCGTGAGTAGAAGGCTCACCGCCTTCTTTAGCACATGTGCCTCATAGTGCACAGCCTCTCACTCGGAGGCGTGCCAGCTGGGCTGCCGTGATTTGGCAGGAGGTGTGCGCCTACCCCCAACTCCCTTGGGAGTATCTAGTGCACGCGGGAATCTATTTCAGCCGCGTGGTGATGTGTTTCGTGGAAGTGGCAGGCGTGAGTACAAGGCTCACCGCCTTTTTTAGCACATGTGCCTCATAGTGCACAGCCTCTCACTCGGAGGCGTGCCACCAGGGCTGCCGTGATTTGGCAGGAGGTGCGCGCCTACTCTCCAACTCCCCTGGGACTATCTAGTGCACGCGGGAATCCATTTTAGCCGCGTGGTGATGTGTTTCGTGGAAGTGGCAGGCGTGAGTACAAGGCTCACCGCCTTCTTTAGCACAGCCTCCCACTCTCACGCATGCCACTCCGTCGCCCGTGATATCCCGGAGTTGCGCGTCTATTGCCGAGGTTCCCCTGGGTCTAGTGCACCTGGGATTTCAATTTGGAGGCGTTGTCATGCGTTTCGTGGAAGTGGCAGGCGTGAGTACAAGGCTCACCGCCTTCTTTAGCACATGTGCCTCATAGTGCACAGCCTCTCACTCGGAGGCGTGCCAGCAGGGCTGCCGTGATTTGGGAAGAGGTGCGCGCCTACTCTCCATCTCCCCTGGGACTATCTAGTGGACGCGGGAATCCATTTTAGCCGCGTGGTGATGTGTTTCGTGGAAGTGGCAGGCGTGAGTACAAGGCTCACCCCTTCCTCTTGCACAGCCTCCCACTCTCACGCATGCCACTCCGTCGCCCGTGATATCCCGGAGTTGCACGTCTATTGCCGAGGTTCCCCTGGGTCTAGTGCACCTGGGATTTCATTTTGGAGGCGTTGTCATGCGTTCCGTGGAAGTTGCAGGCGTCAGTACAAGGCTCACCGCCTTCTTTACTACATGTGCCTCATAGTGCACAGCTACTCACTCGGAGGCGTGCCACCAGGGCTGCCGTGACTTGCAGGAGGTGCGCACCTACCCCCAACTCCCTTGGGAGTATCTAGTGCACGCGGGAATCCATTTCAGCCGCGTGGTGATGTGTTTCGTGGAAGTGGCAGGCGTGAGTACAAGGCTCACCGCCTTCTTAAGCACATGTGCCTCATAGTGCACAGCCTCTCACTCGGAGGCGTGCCACCAGGGCTGCCGTGATTTGGCAGGAGGTGCGCGCCTACTCTCCAACTCCCCTGGGACTATCTAGTGCACGCGGGAATCCATTTTAGCCGCGTGGTGATGTGTTTCGTGGAAGTGGCAGGCGTGAGTACAAGGCTCACCACCTTCTTTAGCACAGCCTCCCACTCTCACGCATGCCACTCCGTCGCCCGTGATATCCCGGAGTTGCGCGTCTACTGCCGAGGTTCCCCTGGGTCTAGTGCACCTGGGATTTCATTTTGGAGGCGTTGTCATGCGTTTCGTGGAGGTGGCAGGCGTGAGTACAAGGCTCACCCCTTCCTCTTGCACAGCCTCCCACTCTCACGCATGCCACTCCGTCGCCCGTTATATTCCGGAGTTGCGCGTCTATTGCCGAGGTTCTCCTGGGTCTAGTGCACCTGGGATTTCATTATGGAGGCGTTGTCATGCGTTTCGTGGAAGTGGCAGGAGTGAGTACAAGGCTCACCGCCTTCTTTAGCACATGTGCCTCATAGTGCACAGCCTCTCACTCGGGGGCGTGCCTGCAGGGCTGCCGTGATCTGGCAGGAGGTGCGCGCCTACTCTCCAACTCCCCTGGGAGTATCTAGTGCACGCGGGAATCCATTTTAGCCGCGTGGTGATGTGTTTCGTGGAAGTGGCAGGCGTGAGTACAAGGCTCACCCCTTCCTCTTGCACAGCCTCCCACTCTCACGCATGCCACTCCGTCGCCCGTTATATCCCGGAGTTGCGCGTCTATTGCCGAGGTTCCCCTGGGTCTAGTGCACCTGGGATTTCATTTTGGAGGCGTTGTCATGCGTTTCGGGGAAGTGGCAGGCGTGAGTACAAGGCTCACCGCCTTCTTTAGCACATGTGCCTCATAGTGCACAGCCTCTCACTCGGAGGCGTGCCAGCAGGGCTGCCGTGATTTGGCAGGAGGTGCGCGCCTACCCCCAACTCCCTTGGGAGTATCTAGTGCACGCGGGAATCCATTTCAGCCGCGTGGTGATGTGTTTCGTGGAAGTGGCAGGCGTGAGTACAAGGCTTACCGCCTTCTTTAGCACATGTGCCTCATAGTGCACAGCCTCTCACTCGGAGGCGTGCCAGCAGGGCTGCTGTGATTTGGCAGGAGGTGCGCGCCTACCCCCAACTCCCTTGGGAGTATCTAGTGCACGCGGGAATCCATTTCAGCCGCGTGGTGATGTGTTTCGTGGAAGTGGCAGGCGTGAGTACAAGGCTCACCGCCTTCTCTAGCACATGTGCCTCATAGTGCACAGCCTCTCACTCGGAGGCGTGCCACCAGGGCTGCCGTGATCTGGCAGGAGGTGCGCGCCTACTCTCCAACTCCCCTGGGACTATCTATTGCACGCGGGAATCCATTTTAGTCGCGTGGTGATGTGTTTCGTAGAAGTGGCAGGCGTGAGTACAAGGCTCACCGCCTTCTTTAGCACAGCCTCCCACTCTCACGCATGCCACTCCGTCGCCCGTGATATCCTGGAGTTGCGCGTCTATTGCCGAGGTTCCCCTGGGTCTAGTGCACCTGGGATTTCATTTTGGAGGCGTTGTCATGCGTTTCGTGGAAGTGGCAGGCGTGAGTACAAGGCTCACCGCCTTCTGTAGCACATGTGCCTCATAGTGCACAGCCTCTCACTCGAAGGCGTGCCTGCAGGGCTGCCGTGATCTGGCAGGAGGTGCGCGCCTACTCTCCAACTCCCCTGGGAGTATCTAGTGCACGCGGGAATCCATTTTAGCCGCGTGGTGATGTGTTCCGTGGAAGTGGCAGGCGTGAGTACAAGGCTCACCCCTTCCTCTTGCAGAGCCTCCCACTCTCACGCATGCCACTCCGTCGCCCGTGATATCCCGGAGTTGCGCGTCTATTGCCGAGGTTCCCCTGGGTCTAGTGCACCTGGGATTTCATTTTGGAGGCGTTGTCATGCGTTTTGTGGAAGTGGCAGGCGTGAGTACAAGGCTCACCGCCTTCTTTAGCACATGTGCCTTACAGTGCACAGCCTCTCACTCGGAGGCGTGCCACCAGGGCTGCCGTGATTTGGCAGGAGGTGCGCGGCTACTCTCCAACTCCCCTGGGACTATCTAGTGCACGCGGGAATCCATTTTAGCCGCGTGGTGATGTGTTTCGTGGAAGTGGCAGGCGTGAGTACAAGGCTCACCCCTTCCTCTTGCACAGCCTCCCACTCTCACGCATGCCACTCCGTCGCCCGTGATATCCCGGAGTTGCGCGTCTATTGCCGAGGTTCCCCTGGGTCTAGTGCACCTGGGATGTCATTTTGGAGGCGTTGTCATGCGTTTCGTAGAAGTGGCAGGCGTGAGTACAAGGCTCACCGCCTTCTTTAGCACATGTGCCTCATAGTGCACAGCCTCTCACTCGGAGGCGCGCCTGCAGGGCTGCCGTGATCTGGAAGGAGGTGCGCGCCTACTCTCCAACTCCCCTGGGACTATCTAGTGCACGCGGGAATCCATTTTAGCCGCGTGGTGATGTGTTTCGTGGAAGTGGCAGGGGTGAGTACAAGGCTCACCCCTTCCTCTTGCACAGCCTCCCACGCTCACGCATGCCACTCCGTCGCCCGTGATATCCCGGAGTTGTGCGTCTATTGCCGAGGTTCCCCTGGGTCTAGTGCACCTGGGATTTCATTTTGGAGGCGTTGTCATGCGTTTCGTGGAAGTGGCAGGCGTGAGTACAAGGCTTACCGCCTTCCTTAGCACATGTGCCTCATAGTGCACAGCCTCTCACTCGGAGGCGTGCCACCAGGGCTGCCGTGATGTGGCAGGAGGTGCGCGCCTACTCTCCATTTCCCCTGGGACTATCTAGTTCACGCGGGAATCCATTTTAGCCGCGTGGTGATGTGTTTCGTGGAAGTGGCAGGCGTGAGTACAAGGCTCACCGCCTTCTTTAGCACATGTGCCTCATAGTGCACAGCCTCTCACTCGGAGGCGTGCCTGCAGGGCTGCCGTGATCTGGCAGGAGGTGCGCGCCTACTCTCCAACTCCCCTGGGACTATCTAGTGCACGCGGGAATCCATTTTAGCCGCGTGGTGATGTGTTTCGTGGAAGTGGCAGGCGTGAGTACAAGGCTCACCCCTTCCTCTTGCACAGCCTCCCACTCTCACGCATGCCACTCCGTCGCCCGTGATATCCCGGAGTTGCGCGTCTATTGCCGAGGTTCCCCTGGGTCTAGTGCACCTGGGATTTCATTTTGGAGGCGTTGTCATGCGTTTCGTGGAAGTGGCAGGCGTGAGTACAAGGCTCACCGCCCTCTTTAGCACATGTGCCTCATAGTGCACAGCCTCTCTTTCGGAGGCGTGCCAGCAGGGCTGCCGTGATTTGGCAGGAGGTGCACGCCTACCCCCAACTTTCTTGGGAGTATCTAGTGCACGCGGGAATCCATTTCAGCCGCGTGGTGATGTGTTTCGTGGAAGTGGCAGGCGTGAGTACAAGGCTCACCGCCTTCTTTAGCACATGTGCCTCATAGTGCACAGCCTCTCACTCGGAGGCGTGCCACCAGGGCTGCCGTGACTTGCAGGAGGTGCACGCCTACCCCCAACTCCCTTGGGAGTATCTAGTGCACGCGGGAATCCATTTCAGCCGCGTGGTGATGTGTTTCGTGGAAGTGGCAGGCGTGAGTACAAGGCTCACCGCCTTCTTTAGCACATGTGCCTCATAGTGCACAGCCTCTCACTCGGAGGCGTGCCACCAGGGCTGCCGTGATTTGGCAGGAGGTGCGCGCCTACTCTCCAACTCCCCTGGGACTATCTAGTGCACGCGGGAATCCATTTTAGCCGCGTGGTGATGTGTTTCGTGGAAGTGGCAGGCGTGAGTACAAGGCTCACCGCCTTCTTTAGCACATGTGCCTCATAGTGCACAGCCTCTCACTCGGAGGCCACTCACGCCTGCCACTTCCACGAAACGCATGACAACGCCTCCAAAATGAAATCCCAGGTGCACTACACCCAGGGGAACCTCGGCAATAGACGCGCAACTCCGGGATATCACGGGCGACGGAGTAGCATGCGTGAGAGTGGGAGGCTGTGCAGGAGGAAGGGGTGAGCCTTGTACTCACGCCTGCCACTTCCACGAAACACATCACCACGCGGCTAAAATGGATTCCCGCGTCCACTAGATAGTCGCAGGGAAATTGGAGGGTAGGCGCGCACCTCCTGCCAAATCACGGCAGCCCTGCTGGCACGCCTCCGAGTGAGAGGCTGTGCACTATGAGGCACATGTGCTAAAGAAGGCGGTGAGCCTTGTACTCACGCCTGCCACTTCCACGAAACGCATGACAACGCCTCCAAAATGAAGTCCCAGGTGCACTAGACCCAGGGGAACCTCGGCAATAGACGCGCAACTCCGGGATATCACGGGCGACGGAGTGGCATGCGTGAGAGTGAGAGGCTGTGCTAAAGAAGGCGGTGAGCCTTGTACTCACGCCTGCCACTTCCACGAAACACATCACCACGCGGCTAAAATGGATTCCCGCGTGCACTAGATAGTCCCAGGGGAGCTGGCGAGTAGGCGCGCACCTCCTGCCAAATCACGGCAGCCCTGGTGGCACGCCTCCGAGTGAGAGGCTGTGCACTGTAAGGCACAAGTGCTAAAGAAGGCGGTGAGCCTTGTACTCACGCCTGCCACTTCCACAAAACGCATGACAACGCCTCCAAAATGAATTCCCAGGTGCACTAGACCCAGGGGAACCTCGGCAATAGACGGGCAACTCCGGGATATCACGGGCGACGGAGTGGCATGCGTGAGAGTGGGAGGCTCTGCAAGAGGAAGGGGTGAGCCTTGTACTCACGCCTGCCACTTCCACGGAACACATCACCACGCGGCTAAAATGGATTCCCGCGTGCACTAGATAGTCCCAGGGGAGTTGGAGAGTAGGCGCGCACCTCCTGCCAAATCACGGCAGCCCTGGTGGCACGCCTCCGAGTGAGAGGCTGTGCACTATGAGGCACATGTGCTAAAGAAGGCGGTGAGCCTTGTACTCACGCCTGCCACTTCCACGAAACGCATGACAACGCCTTCAAAATGAAATCCCAGGTGCACTATACCCAGGGGAACCTCGGCAATAGACGCGCAACTCCGGGATATCACGGGCGACGGAGTGGCCTGCGTTTGAGTGGGAGGCTGTGCTAAAGAAGGCGGTGAGCCTTGTACTCACGCCTGCCACTTCCACGAAACACATCACCACGCGGCTAAAATGGATTCCCGCGTGCACTAGATACTCCCAGGGGAGTTGGAGAGTAGGCGCGCACCTCCTGCCAGATCACGGCAGCCCTGCAGGCACGCCTTCGAGTGAGAGGCTGTGCACTATGAGGCACATGTGCTACAGAAGGCGGTGAGCCTTGTACTCACGCCTGCCACTTCCACGAAACGCATGACAACGCCTCCAAAATGAAATCCCAGGTGCACTAGACCCAGGGGAACCTCGACAATAGACGCTTAACTCCGGTATATCACGGGCGACGGAGTGGCATGCGTGAGAGTGGGAGGCTGTGCTAAAGAAGGCGGTGAGCCTTGTACTCACGCCTGCCACTTCCACGAAACACATCACCACGCGGCTAAAATGGATTCCCGCGTGCACTAGATAGCTAGGGTTAGGGTTAGGGTTAGGGTTAGGGTTAGGGTGGCATGCTATTTTCCAGTTGAAGGTGATGAGTTGAAGGGTTCTCATGAATATTGTCCAGTTTCGGGGGATAAGTTGAATCTACTTACCAAAAGCAAAAAGTTCCCACTTTCCTCCTTTGTAAGGCGTGGACGAAACTCCTTGATGTAATTTGCAAGAACTTTGTACAGCTCGTGGCCAGGCTAAAAAAAGAAGGACAGATCCTTTTTCAGTTGACTTCCCCTTTTTTAGAAAGCGATGGGAAAATTCTTCGCACAGTAATGAGTATGGTGTCTTTGTTCATGTGAAATCGGCAAAATCTACAATGATCCTTCATAATCGTAAGAAAATAAATAAATAACTAGCTACCCAATTCCCTTGCCGGCTGCAACTTGGCAAATGTTAACAACACATGCTGTCCATTTCTTTTTTCCCTTGAGCTGGCATAAAAACTATATGTTTGGAAAGCACATTGTTTGCAAAGACTTTGCAACTGGTACAAATGTTCTTTTCATCAGCGCCACAAGAGCGTTTCGGGCTTTCTTAAAAACTGAGTCCTTATCTCACCTGCAGAGTTAGCTCATCCCGTCCACAGGAGCTTTTGGTTTTGTAATCATTAAAGTGGAGCACAATCGAATCTTCCCTCATCACCAGCAGATTTTGTTCCTTCCGCTGTCGTGCCTCCAAGCTGTCTGGCTCTGTGACAATTCGAAGAGTTCGCATCTCAAGACCCCGGGATGGTGGAATGAAAACATACAGGCTTAAAAGGACCAAGTTGCAGCTTTCCCTGGCTTTCATGTTGACCTCCCAGCTCAATTGAAAGCGTTCGCGTTGGAGTGAGACGGCAGCCACAACCTCGTCCCTAAAAGATTGAACGACGAGGCTGACTTAGAATCGACAAAGAAAGTCCACATAATTGATAGAAAAGTCAAAAATGTTTTTCGTCCTTGTACCTATAGACACCATTCCTCTACCCCTAAGGTTCAGAGAACATCTCGAGTCAACTTTATCTCGGCTAACTAGGGTAAATAAGTCCCTCTTCATTATGGGTGATTTTCATATAAACTTATTCAATTGTGAAAGTCATCCTGAGTCCAATGATTTCTTGCTAATGCTAAACTCCTTTTCTCTTGTACCTTGCATCTCACAATCAACACGTATTACTTAAAGATCAGCAACCTTCATTGATAATATATTTGCAAATAGTCATGCTATGAATGCCATCAGTGGTAATCTAGTCTCTAATCATCTTCCTCAATTCCTGATCGTACACAATCTCAGACTGAATTATTTCAATCACAATTTCATATTTTCCTTCGACTTAAAACTAGGAAGACTGGTAGAATCTCATTCAGTGACAGGACAACATCTGTCATTACTGATGGACTAAAGAATGAAGACTGTAGTGAGATATCTGATTTCACCAATGAACTTTAAGTCAAGTATACAGATAAATGCAAGGTTCTGAAAGCTGAATGCAATCTTGACACATTTTGAACATGAATCAACTAATATAAGGACTCAAGCAAAGACTAAACAATTGGATTGAGATAAGTACACATGAAGCATATTATTCTTGAACTCAAACTGTAAGACATGCAATAATAGGTCAAATGTGACATACCAAATCCTCAGTAGAATAGGTCACTACCTTGAGGTTACATGTACTGGAGTTACTTTTTCTGTGACCAAGAGGTTCTGAGCTAGTAAGTGCTGGTCTGGACACTCTGAACTACTGAGTTAAACTAACTAACTGTACTTCTTTTATAAGGAATCGAGCAATAGCAGGAAATTCTCTAGAATTTTGGAAGTTAGGTGTGATCATTCTAAAGGAAATTTATGATGCAAATCCTGTGTGTATGATAATTTGGTTATCATAGGAAATAGTTTCTGAAGATGTAATTCTAAAATTCTAACAAAAAATATTGCAATGTCATGCACAATTGTTAGCCTGCTCACATGTAGACTATATAAAGTTTTAAACTATTATAAAAATGACTTTTCCAAACTCGGTGAAGAGAAATTTATCAATGACTTAATTTTCACGTCTAGATCTGGAATAACATCTCAAGTGATCGTTATAGATGCCAACACTAGATTCAATATTTTGCTATGATCAGATATCTCAACTTGTAAATTATCATGCACCGTGTCGAAAGCTCTCCAAACGCAAAATCAAGTCGTCTACCAAGCCCGGTATCACTAAATGCATTCTTGCCAAAATACAATACAGAGATAAGCTCTATTCCCAGATCCATAGGTGTCCACATTCAAATCCTAATCTGATGTATCTTCGTAAGAACTTCAGGAATAGTGTTGTCAAAGAAAAAAATTATAGCTAGCAAATCCGATGATTTTAAAAATGACTTTTTGTGTAATAAGATGAATATGAGAAAAACATGGTCTGGAATTAGATATCAATCATCAACATTGGTAAAGTAAAAGCTGATTACATTTCCCAGTATTCTTGAAAGTGGTAAAACTGTTGACAATCCCTGTGCTAATGCTAACATCTTTAATACTTTCTCTGTGGGAATGTAGCTAGAAAACACTGACAAAGACATTCCATGTGGGAACTGCTCTCCAACTGCTTTTCTGAAGGGCAATTTTCCTGATTCCCCTGTTACTTCAGTTCAAGTTGATTGATACATATCTCAAATGGACAATAACAAATCCATTGGTCCCTACAGTATACCAGTATCATTGCTAAAATTATTAATTTGCCAGTTTACAGGTACTGGCTCAAAAGAACAAAAGAGAACTCACCAGGGTAGCCAGCGATTTAGGGCTTCGAACTCTTCTCGCGACGAAGGCCGTTCTCTGTCGCCTTGCTTTTGAAATATCGTTGCCTGTGCTCTCAACTGACGAATCATTTGTACATCCTTGAAACCAGGACCGTGTTCCTTATGCAGAAACTTCACCGCATAAAGCAGTGAGCTCACGTGGTTTGAAATTGTCGCCGAACTGCATTGCCTCTCGTCCTAGCAACAACATTTGAGTAAATCCAGGTCACGTACAACCAAAAAACAAGTGAGAGAAATTGGCAGAGCTAAACTGACCGGCGAAGTAGTTCCGGCAGCCATTTTGATTCAAGAGACAAGCATTATGGTCAGCGGTCTAAGGGCGTCATGTCATATTTGTCAAGGTGTCCTTTTTGTCTCAAGCAAGCACGTGTCTCGCCGCGCGAAACGTGACGGCTGCGGGGAGACCAGTAGGGCATTGGCCGAGTTAAAAATATTGCTGACGTTGAACAAGCTGCAAACTTGCAAGACAAGAACGTCTTTTGAAAGCTGGTCAAACAAAAGCAATGAAGCCTGAAAAACTCGAATGATTTATGGGGCACAACGGTTGTATCTTGCTGCACAATTTAAGCCTGAAAATATGGCACAATCTCTGATTTTTCCTTTTCTTTTACCTTTGTTGCCGTCCTATCAGATGGCTTGAGACAGTTTTGCAGTTTTTGTCGGCAAAGTTATTTCCTAAAGGCGACAAGAAACAATTGCCAAAATTCAAATCTGCACTCACCCTGAGAAAGTTGAAATATTGTTCCATGAGACTTAGGCGGAGAAAAACATCTGGTGCTAGGTCCATTCCGAGATATCTCTTCAAAAATCCAAGGTAGCCTTGAGATGAAACAGAAAAACAGAAAATCAGGTCAGGTGTGACGCACGTGTGTGTTGCTTACTTGCTTGCGAGCAAGATATTTGAATGCGAATAAGCTAGCAAGGTAATTGACTGCGAATAATAAGTGTTCATGTAGTGACTTACACATCATGCGCTCACGCGCTTTGAGGAAAGTGGACTGCGCGACGGCTGCACTTTGTCGTTCAAGGTTCACCGCTCTAGTGAAGTAATTGCAAACAGCATCCAGAAAGACGTCCACATCGGGTGGGATATCTCGCGGACTTAGGGCGTAGGTGAGTTTTTTCCGGGTAGGTGTAGGAGTCAAATGGTGCGGGCTGTCCAATTGGCCAAGGCAATCTGGTTGTGGTGATTTTTGCTGCGTTGCCTGTGCCTCGTGGCTTACAGGCGATAAATTCGAAGTCGAAGTCGAAGTCGGAGGATGTTGCGTGGTTTGATCGTGAAAGTCTAGGATCTGTGATTCGTCGTCGTCGGAAGCATAGCACAGGTCTACGAGAGAGGCCATCTTTTTTTCCCGCTGGTTTTTCTCTCTTAGGATGGGAGAAGAGATTGTTTTAACCCTTGAGTTGTCTTTTGCGGTGTTCAGTCGGCAGCGTTTGGAAGGAATAGAGGCCGATTAGGTGAGATCATGGACTTTTTAAAGTGGGGCTGTGTCGTCCCCTGGGGTTTGACGATTGGACAAAAAGTTGAATTTTTGAGAGCTTAATGCAGGCGCCGCGAGAGAGCTGAGGCTTCTAAAAACTGTTCCCTCAATAGTATAGAAAGTGTAGCGCGCGCCTGTCACACTCTCGTGTTTGTGAAATGCGCTGTTTAATTATGAGAGAATGATAAACTTTGAGGATGAGCTAAAAAGTTGAATTTTTGAGGCCTTGATGCGGCCGCCGCGAGAGGGCTGGGGCTTAGAAAAACTTCCCTCGATAGACTAGAATGAATAATGTATGGCGTGCGGCTGGGAGAATCTGGAGTTTGTGAAAGGCGGTGTTTAGTTATGAGAGAATCATAAAGTTTGATCAGAATTAATAGAGGGAACGGGAAGTGGTTATGAAAGCCGGAGAAGTTCAAAGTATAAGAACAATGGGAGCCCTCTGAGGTTGAAGGTAGAAGTCACATTCAAAACAAGATGGCGCTTGCTATGGGGAGACGATTTGGAAGTTATTTTAGACATTTTAGAAGGTGATGAAAGAGTCAATCAGCAGTTTGTAGCAGCAGTTAAGCAGCATGTAAGTTGCGATTGTGCTAATTTAGGTGTGTAATTTCTTTCTACCGACCCAAAACGTTCGCTCGGTGGTATATTCGGGGCATGGCAAGTTACTGAGTCGAGTCAGCCTTTTAAAAATGTTACAGCCCCAAAAATTGGACTTAGATATACATGTCCTAGCTGCAATGACTGATCAGGGTTTTTCTGTAGAAGCTACACTGAATGTCTGGTTTCATATGAGAAGTACTTGCTGGAAACAGCTCACATGGAATTTTATTTATTTATTTATTTATTTATTTATTTATAATAACTTCATTTGCCTAAATAATAAGATAATAATAATAATAATAATAATAATAATACAGACAGATAACAATAGAAATAACATCGAGATGCAAAAAGGCAAAAAGGGTCAAGCCAGAGAGGAACTCAATTCTCATTGACGGCAGCCCCCAGAATAAAAGCAATATGCAATAAAAATAAAACTAAAATGTAAAGGTAAAAATTATTGAAAAAACAAGTTAATTGATAAATGGATATTGGTGCAATATTATTGATATTATTTAAAAATGTGTTCTTTCAGTTTTTTTTTTAAACTTACTAGCAGAGCTAGAGCTAACTACTATGTCACTTGGCAAGTCATTCCAGATTTTTATATATTTATACCAAAAAGAGTTCTTGAGGATATTTGTTCGAGCATAAGGCGTCCAGATTTTGACATTGTTGGTAGATCTCGTCCGACTATTGGAGAAAGTTAAGTAATTACATATAAGTCTACTCTTGAAAAACCATTAATGAATTTGAATAATTGCACTAAACTAAGAAATTCACGACGCGAGTCGAGTGTTGGCCAGCCAAGATACTTCAAACGTTCACTATAGCAATATGTTGCACGAATCGTAATTTTTCTTTGTTGGTTGTAGGTCCAGCAACATGAAATGATCTGCAAAGACTGTGTGAACGACACAGCAGTCTTCACCAAGGATCCATTCAGCCTTTGAGCGTCAGCATACTTGCTGAAGTTGTGGCTTCCGCAATCAGGAAATTCAATGAAACTGAATTGTTACAAAAAGCTTGAGGGATGAACTAAGCAAGTATTCTTTTCAACAGCCAGAGGAAAGAGGTTTGGAATTCACTGGTATCAAATCAATGTATGATGGGTTTTTTAAAGAATTGAGACCTGGTGAAGTTTTTCAGAAATATCATGCAACAGTCCCGGTGAAGTCTAGGCAGTTCTTCACTGGACTGTCAAGGAATGCTGCCCCATTATGATGGTGGACTAAAGTTGCCGACTGCCTCATTGCATACTACTGTAAGAGAAGCAAGAACTCACTCTGGTGACAATGATCCCACCAGTACAGTACCATCTGAGGGGCAAAAGGGCTGGTCATGTGCTGCACAATTTGTGTGTGTGAGAAATATGCAAGAACCGGTACCGTGGAGAGCCAGCAAGCTATGGCAATACTAAAGGCTGGCAAACTTGACTGTATCAATGATTCAAACAAAGCATGCAAAATCTGATTTCAAGTAATAGAACCGTGGTGGGCTATGGTCAATTACAGAGCCAGCTCCAAGAGTGGTTTCACTAGGAATCGAAACTGTTACGATAACTCTCAAAGCTACTAGTGATAGTGATGGATTGATCATAACTGATCAAGGATGTATTGCATGGCATGACTACTTTGTGTGTGTACGGATATGCTCACAATTCTCCTTCCCAAAGGATGTGAGTGAGAAAAACAAGATCGAAGTGAAGCACACAACAGAGGGGAAGTGTCTTTGCAAGGAAATTAGTCAGAGTTGCTAATCAAATGAACAAGGGAAGCAAAGTGAAAGTTCTCCATTTCTATTTCACTTACTTTTGTGAACAACAAATAGCAAAGTTGTTTACAACATTATTAAAAGAAGCTAGTTTCTAATGTTTAGTTCCAAACAATGTGACAATGCCAAATGAAAACTTTCCCATGTGAATGTGGAACTTGGTGTCAATACGATCATAGCTTGTTTGAATGGAATTTGGAGGATTATGGAAAACTACTTATGAATGATTTCATTCTAAAAACGTGTGTTAACCATTGTGTTAATCACTGTTTGATTGTGAAAAAGTGGTCTGTCATTTCATACTGGCATTTGTGGATGGCGTGCCAAAATGTTCTTCTCAATTTCACATTAAAAAAAAAAAAAACACTTCCTATGCTTTCTGTCCTCTTACATTTGTTGTAGGACTGCAGAAGCAAGGCTACAACCTAATTGGCATTGTGTAGTTCCAGAAAATGTCCATACTCCGCTTAAAGAGAGGGTTGAAAATTCTTGGGAATGGGGGGAATCTCAAAGGCCAAAAGCCTCAAGGAAATGTATGAACCTTCATTGCAATTTCCAGAGTGTTGGGAGGGGGTCTTAAGAAAAGTCCCTTCTGTGGGGGGGAGGTATGGATAATATTTATAGAAGTACATAGGGCAAAAAAATTCCAACCTCCCAAACGAGGTCTCTAGTTTTAGTCACACAAACTTGACTTTTTCGTGGACCCTGACAAACCTAGAATTGCCATGAAATTTCTAACGAGCAATCTGACATTCTCTTTCGCTTAAATACGGTAGCATAGCCAGTAAACAGTAAACACTCTCGTGTTTGTGAAATGCGCTGTTTAATTATGAGAGAATGATAAACTTTGAGGATGAGCTAAAAAGTTTAATTTTTGAGAGCTTAATGCAGCCGCCGCGAGAGAGCTGGGCCTTCGAAAAACTGTTCCCTCAATAGTATAGAAAGTGCAGCGCGCGCCTGTCACACTCTCGTGTTTGTGAAATGCGCTGTTTAATTATGAGAGAATGATAAACTTTGAGGATGAGCTAAAAAGTTGAATTTTTGAGAGCTTAATGCAGGCGCCGCGAGAGAGCTGAGGCTTCGAAAAACTGTTCCCTCAATAGTATAGAAAGTGTAGCGCGCGCCTGTCACACTCTCGTGTTTGTGAAATGCGCTGTTTAATTATGAGAGAATGATAAACTTTGAGGATGAGCTAAAAAGTTGAATTTTTGAGGCCTTGATGCGGCCGCCGCGAGAGGGCTGGGGCTTAGAAAAACTTCCCTCGATAGACTAGAATGAATAATGTATGGCGTGCGGCTGGGAGAATCTGGAGTTTGTGAAAGGCGGTGTTTAGTTATGAGAGAATCATAAAGTTTGATCAGAATTAATAGAGGGAACGGGAAGTGGTTATGAAAGCCGGAGAAGTTCAAAGTATAAGAACAATGGGAGCCCTCTGAGGTTGAAGGTAGAAGTCACATTCAAAACAAGATGGCGCTTGCTATGGGGAGACGATTTGGAAGTTATTTTAGACATTTTAGAAGGTGATGAAAGAGTCAATCAGCAGTTTGTAGCAGCAGTTAAGCAGCATGTAAGTTGCGATTGTGCTAATTTAGGTGTGTAATTTCTTTCTACCGACCCAAAACGTTCGCTCGGTGGTATATTCGGGGCATGGCAAGTTACTGAGTCGAGTCAGCCTTTTAAAAATGTTACAGCCCCAAAAATTGGACTTAGATATACATGTCCTAGCTGCAATGACTGATCAGGGTTTTTCTGTAGAAGCTACACTGAATGTCTGGTTTCATATGAGAAGTACTTGCTGGAAACAGCTCACATGGAATTTTATTTATTTATTTATTTATTTATTTATAATAACTTCATTTGCCTAAATAATAAGATAATAATAATAATAATAATAATAATAATACAGACAGATAACAATAGAAATAACATCGAGATGCAAAAAGGCAAAAAGGGTCAAGCCAGAGAGGAACTCAATTCTCATTGACGGCAGCCCCCAGAATAAAAGCAATATGCAATAAAAATAAAACTAAAATGTAAAGGTAAAAATTATTGAAAAAACAAGTTAATTGATAAATGGATATTGGTGCAATATTATTGATATTATTTAAAAATGTGTTCTTTCAGTTTTTTTTTTAAACTTACTAGCAGAGCTAGAGCTAACTACTATGTCACTTGGCAAGTCATTCCAGATTTTTATATATTTATACCAAAAAGAGTTCTTGAGGATATTTGTTCGAGCATAAGGCGTCCAGATTTTGACATTGTTGGTAGATCTCGTCCGACTATTGGAGAAAGTTAAGTAATTACATATAAGTCTACTCTTGAAAAACCATTAATGAATTTGAATAATTGCACTAAACTAAGAAATTCACGACGCGAGTCGAGTGTTGGCCAGCCAAGATACTTCAAACGTTCACTATAGCAATATGTTGCACGAATCGTAATTTTTCTTTGTTGGTTGTAGGTCCAGCAACATGAAATGATCTGCAAAGACTGTGTGAACGACACAGCAGTCTTCACCAAGGATCCATTCAGCCTTTGAGCGTCAGCATACTTGCTGAAGTTGTGGCTTCCGCAATCAGGAAATTCAATGAAACTGAATTGTTACAAAAAGCTTGAGGGATGAACTAAGCAAGTATTCTTTTCAACAGCCAGAGGAAAGAGGTTTGGAATTCACTGGTATCAAATCAATGTATGATGGGTTTTTTAAAGAATTGAGACCTGGTGAAGTTTTTCAGAAATATCATGCAACAGTCCCGGTGAAGTCTAGGCAGTTCTTCACTGGACTGTCAAGGAATGCTGCCCCATTATGATGGTGGACTAAAGTTGCCGACTGCCTCATTGCATACTACTGTAAGAGAAGCAAGAACTCACTCTGGTGACAATGATCCCACCAGTACAGTACCATCTGAGGGGCAAAAGGGCTGGTCATGTGCTGCACAATTTGTGTGTGTGAGAAATATGCAAGAACCGGTACCGTGGAGAGCCAGCAAGCTATGGCAATACTAAAGGCTGGCAAACTTGACTGTATCAATGATTCAAACAAAGCATGCAAAATCTGATTTCAAGTAATAGAACCGTGGTGGGCTATGGTCAATTACAGAGCCAGCTCCAAGAGTGGTTTCACTAGGAATCGAAACTGTTACGATAACTCTCAAAGCTACTAGTGATAGTGATGGATTGATCATAACTGATCAAGGATGTATTGCATGGCATGACTACTTTGTGTGTGTACGGATATGCTCACAATTCTCCTTCCCAAAGGATGTGAGTGAGAAAAACAAGATCGAAGTGAAGCACACAACAGAGGGGAAGTGTCTTTGCAAGGAAATTAGTCAGAGTTGCTAATCAAATGAACAAGGGAAGCAAAGTGAAAGTTCTCCATTTCTATTTCACTTACTTTTGTGAACAACAAATAGCAAAGTTGTTTACAACATTATTAAAAGAAGCTAGTTTCTAATGTTTAGTTCCAAACAATGTGACAATGCCAAATGAAAACTTTCCCATGTGAATGTGGAACTTGGTGTCAATACGATCATAGCTTGTTTGAATGGAATTTGGAGGATTATGGAAAACTACTTATGAATGATTTCATTCTAAAAGCGTGTGTTAACCATTGTGTTAATCACTGTTTGATTGTGAAAAAGTGGTCTGTCATTTCATACTGGCATTTGTGGATGGCGTGCCAAAATGTTCTTCTCAATTTCACATTAAAAAAAAAAAAAACACTTCCTATGCTTTCTGTCCTCTTACATTTGTTGTAGGACTGCAGAAGCAAGGCTACAACCCAATTGGCATTGTGTAGTTCCAGAAAATGTCCATACTCCGCTTAAAGAGAGGGTTGAAAATTCTTGGGAATGGGGGGAATCTCAAAGGCCAAAAGCCTCAAGGAAATGTATGAACCTTCATTGCAATTTCCAGAGTGTTGGGAGGGGGTCTTAAGAAAAGTCCCTTCTGTGGGGGGGAGGTATGGATAATATTTATAGAAGTACATAGGGCAAAAAAATTCCAACCTCCCAAACGAGGTCTCTAGTTTTAGTCACACAAACTTGACTTTTTCGTGGACCCTGACAAACCTAGAATTGCCATGAAATTTCTAACGAGCAATCTGACATTCTCTTTCGCTTAAATACGGTAGCATAGCCAGTAAACAGTAAACACTCTCGTGTTTGTGAAATGCGCTGTTTAATTATGAGAGAATGATAAACTTTGAGGATGAGCTAAAAAGTTTAATTTTTGAGAGCTTAATGCAGCCGCCGCGAGAGAGCTGGGCCTTCGAAAAACTGTTCCCTCAATAGTATAGAAAGTGCAGCGCGCGCCTGTCACACTCTCGTGTTTGTGAAATGCGCTGTTTAATTATGAGAGAATGATAAACTTTGAGGATGAGCTAAAAAGTTTAATTTTTGAGAGCTTAATGCAGCCGCCGCGAGAGAGCTGGGCCTTCGAAAAACTGTTCCCTCAATAGTATAGAAAGTGCAGCGCGCGCCTGTCACACTCTCGTGTTTGTGAAATGCGCTGTTTAATTATGAGAGAATGATAAACTTTGAGGATGAGCTAAAAAGTTGAATTTTTGAGAGCTTAATGCAGCCGCCGCGAGAGAGCTGGGCCTTCGAAAAACTGTTCCCTCAATAGTATAGAAAGTGCAGCGCGCGCCTGTCACACTCTCGTGTTTGTGAAATGCGCTGTTTAATTATGAGAGAATGATAAACTTTGAGGATGAGCTAAAAAGTTGAATTTTTGAGGGCTTGATGCGGCCGCCGCGAGAGGGCTGGGCCTTAGAAAAACTGTTCCCTCGATAGACTAGAATGAATAATGTATGGCGTGCGGCTGGGAGAATCTGGAGTTTGTGAAAGGCGGTGTTTAACTATGAGAGAATCATAAAGTTTGATCAGAGTTAATAGAGGGAACGGGAAGTGGCTATGAAAGCCGGAGAAGTTCAAAAGGTAAGAAGAATGGGAGCCCTCTGAGGTTGAAGGTACAAGTCACATTCAAAACAAGATGGCGCTTGCTATGGGGAGACGATTTGGAAGTTATTTTAGACATTTTAGAAGGCGATGAAAGAGTCAATCAGCAGTTTGTAGCAGCAGTTAAGCAGCATGTAAGTTGCGATTGTGTTAATTGAGGTGTCTAATTTCTTTCTACCGACCCAAAACGTTCGCTCGGAGATATATTCGGGGCATGGCAAGTTACTGAGTCGAGTCAGCCTTTAAAAAATGTTACAGCCCCAAAAATTGGACTTAGATATACATGTCCTAGCTGCAATGACTGATCAGGGTTTTTCTGTAGAAGCTACACTGAATGTCTGGTTTAATATGAGAAGTACTTGCTGGAAACAGCTCACATGGAATTTTTTAGCTGGTTGTAGCAATATGTTGCACGAATCGTAATTTTTCTTTGTTTGTTGTAGGTCCAGCAACATGAAATGATCTGCAAAGCATGCAAAATCTGATTTCAAGTAATAGAACCGTGGTGGGCTATGGTCAATTACAGAGCCAGCTCCAAGAGTGGTTTCACTAGGAATTGAAACTGTTACAATAACTCTCAAAGCTACTAGTGATAGTGATGGATTGATCATAACTGATCAAGGATGTATTGCATGGCACGATTACTTTGTGTGTGTACGGATATGCTCACAATTCTCCTTCCCAAAGGATGTGAGTGAGAAAAACAAGATCGAAATGAAGCACACGACAGAGGGGAAGTGTCTTTGCAAGGAAATTAGTCAGAGTTGCTAATGAAATGAACAAGGGAAGCAAAGTGAAAGTTCTCCATTTCTATTTCACTTACTTTTGTGAACAACAAATAGCAAAGTTGTTTACAACATTATTAAAAGAAGCTAGTTTCTAATGTTTAGTTCCAAACAATGTGACAATGCCAAATGAAAACTTTCCCATGTGAATGTGGAACTTGGTGTAAATACGATCATAGCTTGTTTGAATGGAATTTGGAGGATTATGGAAAACTACTTATGAATTATTTCATTCTAAAAGCGTGTGTTAACCATTGTGTTAATCACTGTTTGATTGTGAAAAAGTGGTCTGTCATTTCATACTGGCATTTGTGGATGGCGTGCCAATGTTCTTCTCAATTTCACATTAAAAAAAAAAAAAAACACACTTCCTATGCTTTCTGTCCTCTTACATTTGTTGTAGGACTGCAGAAGCAAGGCTACAACCCAATTGGCATTGTGTAGTTCCAGAAAATGTCCATACTCCGCTTAAAGAGAGGGTTGAAAATTCTTGGGAATGGGGGGAATCTCAAAGGCCAAAAGCCTCAAGGAAATGTATGAACCTTCATTGCAATTTCCAGAGTGTTGGGAGGGGGTCTTAAGAAAAGTCCCTTCTGTGGGGGGGAGGTATGGATAATATTTATAGAAGTACATAGGGCAAAAAAATTCCAACCTCCCAAACGAGGTCTCTAGTTTTAGTCACACAAACTTGACTTTTTCGTGGACCCTGACAAACCTAGAATTGCCATGAAATTTCTAACGAGCAATCTGACATTCTCTTTCGCTTAAATACGGTAGCATAGCCAGGATATTTAGAAATTCCTGTAAAGAGTCGTGCTACTACACAGCATTTTTACAGTTTGACTTTTTTTGGGCATGGCCACTTGGCATCGGTAAGCTGTTCCCAAGATTTCTTCCCATCTTTCCTTCCTTTGGTATTGCCACTCTGACATGAAATGGATCTCTCCATTCTAATGGTGTTACTATTGTAACCAAACTGATGAAGAACTGAAACCTGTAACAAAATGTTGATGATTGATATGGATGATTTAATAACATATGACTTGGAATCATTTGAGTAAGGAGATATTTAGATTTAATGTTTGAGTTTGGATTTTCTGATTTCAGTATGACTCTTTTTCATAGATTTGAATGCAATTGCGCTCTGCAATTTTCCAAAAATAATATGTCCAAATCTATTTGCGAAAAAAAAAAAAAAAAAAAAATAGAAGAGAAGAAAACACCTGTAGATATCAAAAACCCAACCCTTAGAGCAACAATTTAAGATACACACACACACACACAGTGGTTGTTTTCGTTGTAAAACAAGATTTAATGGAGTGGCTTCAGTTTACAAGCGTCCTCCTGAAATAAAACTAGTAGTAGTAGTAGAATCTTTATTTATACACGATAACAATTCAAGGTAAAAAGCTTGTGGGCTCGTGTACTTAACAAAATAGTATCTAGCCAACTTATGATTATACTGAGACACATTTCAAACTAAATAAGAAGCTACACTACAATAAAACATTCAATTTCCTCTCAAACTTAAAAGTACTTGTAATCAGTTGATCTATTCCTAGCCGTCGAACCTGATGAACTGGTAAAAAGTAAAGCTTGTGAAGTGATTGTTTCTCCTGAGATTCTTAAGGGCGAAACTACCTACATTTTTGACAAGATGGTTAACATAGCTAACATAGTACCGAACCTCTATATGCTAAAGAGTCCTAGACCGGCGATCGGTCGCGTCGGTGAGTGACGAACAGAACATGACAGCGAGAACGAGGAAGGAAGGAAGGAAGGAAGAAAAACAAACTAACCCTAACACAATTGAAAAATCTGAACGCGTGCAAAGTCCAAGTCATTCGCAGGCGCAGTCACTGCCATTTAGAATAGGACACTTTTCAGGTTTGGAGAGAGGGGGTCAGAAAGTCCTTCCAGGAAGAATCGTCGGGCAACCTCTTACGGATGGCTTCCAGAGCCAGCAGTTTGGCCTGTCGACCGCGTTGGGCGATGACCGTGTTTGCTACCCTCCGCAGCTGTTCCCAGAAGGCCGCTCGACCACTGGACAATTGAACGCAGAGCAGCTGGGGCACCAGCAGGGCTAGCTCCCCGATGCGTCGGATGCACTGCAACCTATTTCTTTCCACTTCTAAAAGGGAGCACAGCAAGGCCTTTACAGACTGCTTCCTCGTAGTTTTCTGGCCGGGGGGCAATGACTTGGGGACTGCCAGCTCGTAGAGTTGGTGGACGGCCACCGCACTGGCCAGCAGTCGGCTGAAGAGGGCGCCCTTGCTAGTGGAGCTCCTAGCGAGGAGATGGCAGAGATCCAGGTGGCGAGCAAACACCCTGCAGACGGGACATGGTGGTTGTCGCCGACAGGGGTCTGCTGGCTCCATCTGCGGCCAAAATCGACCGGCCTTCAGGGCACAGCTCTCCTCTGGGCAGTCACAGGCAGCGGCGCAAATGACAAAGAGGCTTGCCATCTTCTCGGCCACCATTTGACGGTGCGCGTCTGCGACTCGCTGGCTGGTGGCCTCTTGCACTGCCTCCGGATCTTCTTTCCAAGCGCGTCCTCCTGCATTTGCCGCTGTGCTGGCCATGGCAGTTTGTAGTTCCTGTTGGGACAGACAACAAGAAGGGGAAACAAGATTGACGATATACATCACCAGTGCGCCAGGAGGCACACAAATGATCCAACAGGGTTTAACAGTGATGATCTGATCGGTGATCACGAATGTAAGTTTACCTCTTGGCGAAGTGGGTGGTGGTCTCTGAAGAAGTTTGACACGGCCTGCCACGTTTCCTCGTCGGGGAAATCCTCCATTCGGAGACCCGGCACCGACGAGTGCCTCAGGCCCCAGCGATCCTCTGCCTCTGCTTGCGCTGTCTGCCCTTCGCCTTGGCCTGTGGTCGTCGCTCCTGCTCCAGCTGTCATTTAAAAAGTGAAAAAAAAAAATAATAATAATAATAAAATAAAATAAAATAAATAAATAGATAAATAGATAAATAGATAAATAAATTAATAAATAAATAATGTGAACAGAAAAAAAAAAAAAAAAAACCGAACAAAACAGACAATCAAACAAAAGGCAGCAGTTGGTTAACGCGGTTGCTTTTCAGCCTTATCATTACCTGGTTGTCCGCCCTCAGGCAGCGCCCTTTCTTCCGTGCGCGTCGCCTTGGTTCTAGCACCGCCTACAGAGGAAGCCCTTCTCTTCTTTCTTCTGGCAAGGCCGGCGACAGCCGTGGAGGTGGTGGCTTCTGCTGCCCTTTCGGCCCCACCGCCGTCCCCTTCGGACGAGGAGTCACTCTGCTGCCCAGGTTGGCTAGCTAGCCGCGCGAGCAGATCGCAGAGCAGTCTGTCCGTCTCTCGGGAGGACTGGCGTTGCGCAGTGCCGTCGCTGGACGACTTGCCGATTTCCCGCATGACGCTTTGCGGACACTCTATCAGGGGTTCGTCGGCGTCGTCGTCTTCCTCGTTGCTAGGGCTGGATCCCTCCGCGGCTGACGACTCGTCGCCCTCTCTCCAAGCTGGGTTCAGGTTGGAGTGAAGCGTTTCTAAGGTCTCCGGCGATAGGGCTTCAAAGGTGCCGAAGCTCACGCCGTACTCCACCATGGCGGACGCAAGGTACTGCGGACAGAATGTTCCGCTCTGATATCTGATGGCCGCGTACCTGAGGTTTAGGAGTCGCGCCCTGCTGAGACCTGAGCCCGCGGTGGTTGCCCGACTTACCAAGCAGGCCACGTCGCACACAGCCAGTCGCCTCAACGTCAAATTACTGGCTTTCGCCGACACTGTTATGTTGCCCGGTAGAAAACCCCCGTGGTCTTGCGTAACGAGCTTCCTGGGAAAGCCGTGCGTGTATTCTGGGCTGGCCAGGGACCAGGGAGGTGCATTCCAGACCATGATATTTCCAAACCTACATGGAGACGAAGGATTACCAAACAAGAATTGAGGAAAGAAATGGATTGATTCATTTACTTAAGTATTTCTACAAAGTACACGAAAAACAGAGACACAAAACTGAAAGAGAAACCGAAAAAAAAAAAAAAAAAACTGAAACAAAAAACTAAGCATCCTATTGCCCCTCCATTCCCTAGATCTAATACGCTCACGCAAAAAGG
The DNA here is from genome assembly GCF_964205215.1 of Stylophora pistillata. Classification (NCBI taxonomy): domain Eukaryota; kingdom Metazoa; phylum Cnidaria; class Anthozoa; order Scleractinia; family Pocilloporidae; genus Stylophora; species Stylophora pistillata. The sequence goes on from NW_028290849.1 coordinate 157,653, forward strand.
AGGCAAAAACTAGAATCTAAGAGCTACAAACCGAGTGGGTTTGTAGCTCCGACGACATTTAGGACAGATTATTTTAAAAGTGCGATAATGTTCGCCATCAAAGACATGTAAGAGTCTTTTAAAGTCAAAATCCTGAAGCTCGCCCCTAAAAGAGCCAAGGGGCTCTGACTGCCTAGCATCAACTGGAATATGTTTCATATGTTTGTTGTTAACTGGAATATTGTTCCACAAAAGGAATCATTCTAATCGAGTCAAAGTCTCTGCAAGTAGATGCTTTGCTCATATTTGGTTTAATTCAGGGGAAAAGCTGAGCATCCTTCCTAGGCGAGTCTGACTGGCCGGTAACAGGTGATAAAAAATGATCCAAAGGTCCGGCGGGCTAGATCTATCTGTCCACGAAGTCATTTAAAGAAGAGAAAAAAATAGGAGATCTAAATACTCCGACCATTAGCCAAGGGGTAAGAGTTTAAGCCTAACGCGGAAATCAAATCCAATCATATGAAAATGAAAAAAAACCAGCGACCTACCTGTCCAAGCGAACCAGGTTTAAATTGCTGTCTAAAGGCGCTTGTCTGCTAGTTAGGGCTTCGGTCAACTTTGCCCCGTCACGTCGGAAAAGTTCCCACTTGTTCAGGTCTCTGAGTAGATGTTTGCGACGGGGAGACTTCTGGGTTGGATCAGACGGAGAGGGCAAAGGAAGCGTGTCTTTCCACCCAATCTCTAGGCTGCGTGTGCAGTAACTTATTGCGCTGGCTGCGTCTTCGAAGGTAAGTGCGTTGGAGACCCTCTCCTCATCAGAGTCGCGAGGCACTATGTGTCTTGGCAGCGTCAGACTGTCCAGCAAGAACAAATCAAAGTTGAAGGCTAGAGGCCTGTCCGGGGATTCTGCGAATGCCAAGGGAAAGTATGGCTGTACAGTCTCCGCGTCCCTTTGGACGGAAAGTGCCTCCTGTTTTCGGTAAAAGGACTGACTGCTCTCCTCTACAAGTTCCTCTTCTGGCACTAAAAATGTCCTGTCCCCGGGCGTCTGCACGTCTTCCTCATCATCGTGGTCGTCAGCTCTGTCGGCGCAAAAACCTCCTATTAGACCATTACCCTACGGCTACCAAAAGAGAAAAGAGAAAAAAATGGGCCAAGTAGAGGAGCGATTTGACCCACCTCCTACCACCTTCTGCTGCAGCCTCTGTGTCAAGCAACTGTCTGAAAATCCAAGACAGACACACTTTTTGTTTGTTGTTTTTTGTTTTACACAAGTAACAATGGGAATAGATACAGATTGTGGCCATTTCCAGAACGTACCGAGTGCGCGCGACAAAATTGTACACCAAAGATATATCGCAGATCCTGGGTTACTAAAAACAAACAGAAAACATGAGGATCCTACCTTGCTCCAGCGCCACTGGTTTTTCGACTTCTCTGGTTTTTCCTACACAGAACAAGATACGCGATCGTGTTAAGTTGTCTAGGCTCGTTCCAAATGCATTTGAAATCACGGTGAAATGAACTAGCTACGCCTGCTGCCCCAAGAAGTGAAACCATAGGTTAAGAAGGCATAATCGGCGGTTTGACCAGAATATCCGAGTTCACGTCGAATGCCTTACAAAAGTCAAGTAAGCTATCTTTCTCAAAAGTTTCAGCGTAATAGTGGAATTCTCTCTGAACTCTGTCATGAAAACAGAGAACAGATTTCACGGCTTTACCCTGGTTCCACGTGTCATCATCATTTAGTTGATATCATTTACCTTCTTGGTGGACTCTTGTCGTCTCTGCCACTACCGTCACTCTCTTGCGAGGATCTACGAGAATAATGAGAATCATAATAATAATAATAATAATAATAATAATAATAATAATAACAATAAAAGGGCTCTAGATTTGCCATTCACCTTTCTCTTTTCTGTATAGTTTTAGATATGCTTTTACTTATCAGATTATTAGACTTTGAATCTGTTCAGATTTGACTCCGTTATCTATAGTTTTCCAGACGCTTTGAAAGAAAAAAAAAAAAAGGTGCAGATGTGAGCCGAAAGTGAGTTCTTTTTCATCGTTTTATTCGCTGTTAATATTTTGTATTGCAGAAGATTTGATGGAAATTATTGCTATATAATAGTAAGGGAAATAATAAGGAATCATAGTAAGGCATAATGATAAGGAATAACAGCAAGGCAATGAGAAAGCTATTTCTGGGAATCATAGCTAAAGCCAGGAATACTGAGCCAAGAAGTGTTCAGCATTATTATCATAGCTATCATTATTATGAACCGAGGTGTGTATGCACTCGCTTTTCTTAAATTTTTATCAGACATTTCAATGTATTTTTCGATTTTTAAGCATTTTATCGGAATAATAATAGTTATAAAACAAAAACAAGACAAAACAAAACGGAAACAAAACAAAAGAAAAACCAACAGTTTTTTCGCCCAATGTAAAAGCAAAATAATTATAGTGATCGCTTGAGGCTTTCAGTCGGAATTCGCCAAGTAAATATTTCGCTGTTAGATTCGCTCCGACGAACGAAGGGCTAACGCTCGAAAGGTCAGCTTTTATAATCGTAACGGTGGCCAATTTACCATTTCAACTTTGTTGATATGTTCAAATTATTTCCTTACCCCCACCGACGCAGCCCCAAACATTTTCTTTAGAAACTATCGGCCTTTATTCATTTGGCTGTTAGGTTTGAGACGAGTTTTTTCGAAGTGTCACCAGATAGCCATTTTATAGTATGGCCACGATCGCATCTTTCGATGGTGAACTAGCTAGAAAACCAAAATAATATTTAGAGTCGCTTGACCTTGCTAAAGAAACATTTAATACTCTCAAGAGGCTTGAAAGATCGAAGCTTTCAGTGAAAATTCGGTGAGATTTTCTGACTGCCGGGCATTTAGTCTATTTAAGACCATTCCCGGCTGCCGGGCATATGTATATAGCCACAGCGAGTTCCGAGTGGAAACAAACAAACAATTCCTCTTGGAAGTGTTACAAGATGCTACAGCGATTTCTACTATTGAAAACAATACTAAATAATGCTTCCCCTACCGAAATAATTCCTGCGAATCTCGTTCCTCGTTCGCTGGACTCGAACTCTTGGATGAAAAATAATCGGAGATCGCAGCTTTCCGGCTCATTTTTAGAGGTTCTCGCTGCGGCTTCAAGTACGTTTCTTTAATATGTATTTATTTTTATTTTGCCAGGGGACACTTATATATAACGGGGGCACCTTACGTCAAATTTCCCAAAATAGATCTTGCCTTACTTTGTTTACCTATTGACGTCAATTTTCTCCAAATAGACGTCCCAAAAAAGCCTCTTGACGTCATTCGAGGATTTTCCCCACGTAGCTATTTTGGTGTTTTGGCCGAGCGAACACTGGAACTTGCCTCGACGGGGCAAGTTCCAGTGCTCCGGCGGCTGCCTGTGCATTCTCGGTGCTCGAATGACTTGGACGGTCGAACAATATCGTATTAAATAATAATTGAACAATATGGTATTAAACCGACAATTTCTTTTGATCGATCCAGCCCAAAAGAGTCTCCCTTTGTTTACATAGCCCTCCTACGCAGCCCCTAGGCCGAGATGATGAAGGAAAGCTTCGATTGGACGGCAGATGGCCAAAGCAGTTTCCCATTACCCTTCGAGATCATACGTCAAAATCTAACCAAAATACCTGCAAAAATAAGCACTTTTCCGTGAAGAGAAAGCAAGAATATTTTACCGACAAAAGAAATTCCTGTAAAGAGTGTACAAATCAAATTGAGACGACAAGTGACTTCCTTCAAGCATCTAAAGAGTGTACAGATCCGAAATGAAGCTGACAATTCACTTCTTTCTTCAAGCAAAGAGTCCTTGAGATGAGCCTTTTTTTTTCTTTTCGTTTCGTTCAGTTTCTCCACAAAACAATGCTTCCTTTTTCGGTCAATGAGCAAAATCGCCAAGCTGATCAAATGAAATTTCTCACAATCTACTACCTAAGGCTTTTCTCAATGTCTTGGCACATACCAGTCGTGGGTAATTGAAGTACTGGGCTAGCATGAAAAGTCCAGCTTATTATATGAGTCAGGTCAGATCAGAACGACCATTTTAATACATGCTGTTCTTTGTAAATGATGACATCTTCATGTAAGAGAGTTGGTTCTAAGAGAGAGCGGTTGTTATTTCTTTTGAAAGAAGGCAAAGATTCCCAGCGACAACCCTTTGAGCCCCCCCCCATACCCACTTACAAATTCTCCCTAGTGATCTTTCCATTACCTTCTTCACAGAATTTGATACAATACCCAAACACTTTTCCTGAGCTGATCACTTTAGGAAATCTCATAACTTTCTCTTCTCATCTAGTGATATTGTGGGGGGAAGACTGACTGTGATCACTTTTGTGACTTGAAACCCAAATAAGACAGCACAAAACCAACCCCAGGCCTGAGAAGTGCAATTTATCATCTCAGTCAGGTCAGAGGGAATTGAAGCCTTTGCATCTATTTAAGGGGACTCATGTCCTATTGTTTATGTACAAGTACTTTGTACAGATCTTTAAAGGAAACGAGGAAGGCAGTTATTTTATTCAGTCTCTTCTTTCTTGGCTGGTTTTAATCGGGGTAGGGTTTTCTGCCTGAACCATTTTAATGGATGCTGTCCTTTGTAAATGATGACATCTTCATGGAAGAGAGAGTTGGTTTAAGAGAGTGGTTGAAATCTCATAACTTGTTCTTCTGATGATCCATTCATAGGGGAGAGAACTGATTTTGATCACCCCCACAAGTGCAATATCAATTGAGAAAACTGCTAGAGGTCTAAGTCCACCAAACTGCTCTTTTTTTAAGTTTCTCATGCCCCATTTTCCCAAAGCACATTAATGTAGACATGCTTAGAAGAAAGGTCTCTGCAAGAGGAACACTTTGATATGTATAAAACTCTTTAACTCCTTCATGGGCATGCTCAGCGGAAGAGGTCGAAAACGAGGGGAGGTCCACCAAAGTGGTTTTTCCTTAAGTTTGTCAAGCTTCATCTCACCAAACCACACTAAAGTAGTCCTGGTTGGGAAGATCTCTGCCAGAGGAACACTTTCATATGTATAAAAGTCAATAGGTTAAGAAACCCCTTAAGATACAGCAGTTAGTTAGGGTTGCAATCTAGGGCTAGGCTTAGGCTAGGGGTTAGGGTTGCAATCTAGGGCTAGGGGTTAGGGTTGCAATCTAGGGCTAGGGGTTAGGGTTAGCATCTTCACGTCTAGGGGAATCGCCCTAGAATTAACTCAGTCCTGCCCAAATCTGGCATGAAACTTCCCAAGGCTGGAGGGTTAGCTAACCTGTAATGTGCATTCGAGCATATGCACATGCAATTTGGAATATGCAGGTCCTGCGCTTTTCCTGAGGTGATCATTTCATGAAATCTCATAACTTTTTGCATCTCATGTAGGGATTATTGATCACTTTTGTGACTCGAAAGGGTTGAAGAAACCCCGAAACAGAAGAGCACGAAAGCAAGCAAAAGAATACCTATCCCCCTCTCCCTATCACAATCTTATATGGATAGACCAGCCAACTTCACAGTGACCATCGGTCCCCTGCACCTCCAGTCAAATAGCTATAGTGCTCCATGTAAGGGAATCCAAGATCTTTCTCAGTGGGACTTGATAAATCCAGCACTTCTCAGACCCCCTCACATGGGACAAAGAAGCTATTGTTTTGAAAGCTGTCAGCATTTTGGCATTTCTTTAAAATCAAGCAAACCAATACCAGCTGAGAATATGTAAACACATCGATTTATTTCCTCACAAGACACAACACAATCACTTCAACAACTCACACGTGACAAATGCTATATTCCTTCGCAAACGCTGCCGACACCACTACTTTTGTTTTTCCAAGGGAAACTGTTCATAGAAAGCGATTTTTAAAAGTGAACCGTCTACGAGACAAGCACAAGACTGAATAAATGTCTCTGCAGCCTTGGAGCCAAGTATGAAATACTGGGGTCCCACTCAATTCAAATTGCATACACGTGTGTATGTTGCAGGTCAAAATTCAATTTTCAATTCAGACTCAATTTTTTTTCTTCTTTTTTTTTTTCAACTTCCAAAGATATTTTTTTGGCGATACAAAATGCCCTTCTTAAAATCCAATCAAATGGCCTGTGAGAACAGCGTGCATGTTGCAGGTCAACATTGCATCGGAGTGAATTTTTTTTTTTTCCAGACCTGGGTTGATTCTCAATTTCATTTGTCTCCTAGCCCTAATTATTCGAGAGGAAAATCGAGAATCAACCCAACTTGAAAAAAATTCAAATTGTGACCCATAACACACATCACAACCATCACGTCAACAAAACGGCAACACTTTAAAATGGCATGAGATGGATGATCAAGTAACAAAATGAATGTTTGTAGCAATGACACGAAAAAGAGTTGTAGTTCTTCAGTGGACTGAAGATATCCTAATCTGCAAAGACGACCTTGTGTATTTGACGGGGGGAAGTGCACAGTTGATACAACCCCGGTCGATTCTTTGGCGCTTTCACAGTAACAGGCACTAGGCTGTCAACACTCTCCCTCCACTGTCCACTGCCGTGTTGCAGTCTGTAAAAGTTCTTTGAAACGTTCTTGTACCAGAGAAGAGAAACCTCACCTTCTTGACCAAGGGAATGGATCTGTCCTATCAAAACCTTTGGGCAGTTAAGCCGGCTATCCTCTTCCACTACTGCCACAAAGTCACCGGGTTTGAAAGGGCAGTCATCGGAACTCTGCGGTTGTGCTTGGCCACCGTCGGATCCGTCGTCCAGACGGTCCTCTGCGTAGTCTCTGGCCAGGTCGACAGCAAGCCTCTTTCGGTCATTGGCGGTGCGGCGGTCGTATGTCCGCTGAGCCTGTTGCCGTGAATGTCTGAGCGCGGCCGCCAATGACGCCTTCAGGGCATCTGTGCAGTCCCTGTGAAATGGAAATCTGGTTTTAGAGATGGCTACATTGACAACACTGAATTTAGTGGGTACTGGTCCAAGTGTAAGTTGCATGTTTAAGTTGAGTTTTCATCTTAAGTGTTTGTTTTGTTTTGGTTGCCTGTGGAATGAATGGCCTTAGTACAAGAGAAAATTATAAATTCAATTACAATATTAAGGTCGGGACACGCACAGAGTTAAACTAGAAATAATTAAGACTAAAGGAAATTTGCAAGTCATGAAAAAAAATAAATAAATAAATAAAAAAAAAAAATAAACAAATATATATATATATATATATATATATATATATTGAGGGCCTCCCACAATATATACTTCGCTCTACTTCTATGTATTGAGCACTGTTCTACGAAAATCAAGTCACACTAAATACATATATATATATATATATATGTATAAATTATAAAAGAGCCTAGAGCAACAAATAAATCACAGTAATAGCTATGAAGAAACTGATTACTCTGGTCAAAGCAGAAGACCAGGGTGACATTAATATTGGCACAGTAATTCATTTTTAATTTCTTTTTTTTTTTAAATTTACTGAAAGGGGTTGACTTTATATCTTGCCCAAGAGAGTCCCAGACCTTTGGTCCTTAAAGCGAATATGAAAAATACCATAGTTTGTGCTAGCTCGAGGCAGGTAATAAGATTGATTTGCTGCACTTCGTGTATTGTAGTTGTGGATACTAAGTACTGAATTAAAGAAGCCATCGAGATAAAAACTCCAATTTTCTTAACAATATCTCATGACTGATGGTATCAAACGCCTTACTGACATCTAAGAATATACCGCAAGAAAAATGCCTGTCAATTGCCCATCAATTGCCCTTTGAAATCTATCAACAACACCAAGTGTAGTGTGATGAGTGGACTGCTAAGCCCTAAAACCAAGTTCATTTTCAAAGAACACTTTTTTTTCCTTTTCAAGGAAATCAACTAATCTATTGCATGCAAGTTTTTCAAGGAATTTATTAAAAACAGACATCAAGCAGATTGGTTGATAATTGGATAGACAAGTGTGGGATCCCTTTTTATAGACTGGAATCACATTTGCTAATTTTAAATTGGCCGGCATTACAACCGGTCTCAAAGGAGGTATTGAACAAGATTTGGTCTTGAAATATCTTTTATAAAATTGACTTTTTTTACTGGAATGGATATTTTGAAATCCTTGGGTTATCCATGGCTTTGACTGAAATTTTAATTCTTTCTTAGGTAAGGTAAGGTCAAGACTTTATCTAACGAGGGTTAACACGAAATAGCCGAGGCTAATAAACTTGCGGCCCTCTAGATAATAAATAATGAGTTCTTAAAGAATTGTTAAATGAAATTGTATGTTTATGTTCTGAGGGCCAAAAGTTGAGGCTATCTGCTGTTGCGATCATTAAATAAAGGCATGACTTATTTGCTGAATTGTATAGTAGTAAAAAAAAAAAATGGCCACTTACTCTCTACCATATGACCAGGTAATGAATGCAGATCGAAGCATGTTGATTGTCACCGATTTTCCAGTGAGGCTGCGAAACAAACTTTTCATGTGCGCAGAGAATGCGGGTCCTGAAAAGCTTTCACCCTTCCTGTTCTACAAGGTGCAAGTAAAAAGAAAACATTCATGAATGGACAATGAACAGAAATGAACTATAACCAGTTTTAATTCACAATAATAATTATAGTAATAGTAATAATAATAATAATAATAATAACAATAATAATAATAACCAGTTCTACCATTTTTTAAGACAAATGTTTGCAATTTTCAAACCACACCTCCCCAGTGGGCAAATCACTCGATCTTTTCCTCAAGACTGAAAATGACATTGAACTTGTAAAAAAAAAAAAAAACAAACAGTACTGTATGTAGTGGTCAAGCTTTTGCTTTTCTGAGACCCCCTCATGCTGTCCATACCACCATCAGGTTGACACACTGAGTAGAATTAATTTCCAATCCCAGGCACCCCTATGAGGGTGGTTAAGAAATCCCAAGGACCCCTACGAGGGTGCTTAAGAAATCCCATGGACCCCTATGAGGGTGGTTAAGAAATCCCATTGACCCCTATGAGGGTGCTAACCTAGGTCTCTGCAGGTGAATCAAGAAAATGTAGTGCTAGGGTTTAGGGTTAGGTTTGAAGGGTAAGACATTTGAGAGATTCACCCTTTGAAAGGGTAAGACATTTGAAAGATTCACCCTTAGAAGGGGGAGACATTTGATAGACTCACCCTTTGAAGGGTGAGACATTTGAAATATTCACCCATTTGAAGGGTAAGACATTTGAAAGATTCACCCTTACAAGGGTAAGCAATTTGAAAGATTCACCCTTAGAAGCGTGAGACATTTGAAAAATTCACCCTTTGAAGGGTTAGCAATTTGAAAGATTCTGAAAGATTCCCTCTTTGACGAGTGAGCAATTTGAAAGATTTAACCGGGTTTCTGAAAGATTCCCTCTTTGAAGAGTGAGCAATTTGAAAGATTTAACCGGGTTTTAGGAGTTTAGGGCTAGGGTTAGGGTTTTAGGGTTTAGGTTAGGGTTAGGGTTAGGGTTAGGGTTAGGGTTAGGGTTAGGGTTAGGGTTTATGTTAGGGGTGAGGGCTAGCTAGGTGTTAGGGTTAGGGTTTTTAGGAGATTCACCATTAGAAGGGTAAAGGGTTAGGGAGATTCACCCTTAGAAGGGTGAGAGATTTGAAAAATTCACCCTTTGAAGGGTTAGCAATTTGAGAGATTCACCCTTAGAAGGGTGAGAGATTTGGAAAAATCACCCTTTGAGGGGTTAGCAATTTGAAAGATTCACCCTTAGAATCCCTGTCTGAAGAGTGAGCAATTTAAAAGATTTAAGCGGGTCTTATCGGTTTTAGGTTACCCTAGCTGTTTTTCTAACTAACCCTAACTCTATATCTTGCTTTAAGAGCAGTCTTAAGCGTCAGGTAAGGGTTAATTGAAATAAAAGGCAATAGCCTACCATGCAAGTAGTGTAGGCCTTGCAAAGCTGTCAAGGTGCAAAGTCTCCATAGGAATGAAGTCATAACTAATGAACGGAGGCGAGCGTTAGAGAAAATCAACAGCAAAAGGTCTTTTACAGCAGGAGAAAGGATAGAAGGAACAGTGTTGTTGATTTTCCCTCGGCAGTGTTCAGTTGCCCTCGGCAGAAATGTTCATTTGCCCTGGTGGGCATTTTTCAGCTGGCCTTGGTGAGAATTTTGAAGAGGGGGGCCTGGGCCTGGGCTGGGTAAGGAGCGGTTGAGGCTTGGGTTCACTTGGCTTGGGTTCCCGCTGGGTTGGCTTGGTGAGACCGAGGAGGCATCATGAAGCCTCTAGGTTCCGTAAAGCCCTTAGGAGCTCTTCAAAGAATGGAAGGGGTATCTCGGCCAGGGGCCAAGTTTCAGTCTAGTGGATTAGAACCCGAGCGAACAGCCGCTAAGACTCTTGAAGCAACTCTGCTGTGATGTGATGTTGAAATGTAATAAAAAATAAAATGCGTTGAGATTTGGGCTTTGTGGGTGGAATGCGAGTCGGGCGTGTAGCTGGGCTTGGGATTTGCGAGTTGCTTCGGGGACTTAGTAGTTGTTATAGCTTGCAAGAAGGGCTACCTCTCCTCGCCAAATGATTTTGGCATTATGCAAATGAGCTGACAGCATGTTGTGCGTCTGTTGGCCAAAGGAACGGTTCGAAAGTGCAAATAGAATGGGCCGCTAGGTACAGAATGGACTCTTAAGCTGACTTCGGGTGTCCGTGGGCTGCCTTGGGCTTCTGCTCAGGCCTAAAAGCAGAAAACTAGGATGGCAACTTGCGAATGGCTGCCACCACGTGGTCCGGTTGGGTTTTGCGTTTGTTTGGCAAAGGAAGCGTTTTCTTTGCAAAAAAACTGGGCCAATACATAGAGCGTGGAGAGGCAAGCTGATTTCGGGTGTCCGTGGGCTGGCTTAGGCCTTGGCTTAGGCGATAAAAGCAAAACTACGATCGCATTGTGCAGTCCGCCATTTTGTTTGTTTACTTGTACATGTACAAGTGAAAATCGGTAAGATGGTTATTTTCAAAAATAAAGAGAAAAACCATGCTCGGCAGCTAAAGTGCATGAAAATAGGAGGGGTAAAAGAAGAAAAAGGAGGAAAAAAGCAAAAAAAGCAAAAAAGAGTTTAGTCGCGCACCGGCCGGTATTGAACTCTTGACCCTCCATGACCGCCGCGGGCAGATTACCGAGAATCTGACGGTCCGGGGTTCGATACCGGAGTTGCCCTTTTTTGTCTGTTTCTTTTTTCTTTTGTTCTCTTCCTTTTTCCTCCTTTTTCTCTTTTTCCTGCTGTTTAATGACCACTGACGTTGAAAATACTGTGAGCAGAGCAATTTTTCCATTTTTAATAGGTCGGGGTCAAAGTGAGAAAAAGTTTCAACTTTGACAGAGTGTGGAGACGCCAACTTTCATCTCTTTTTATAATTCTAGTGGAAAGTACTTTCAAAGCTAATTGCATCGATGTAAGTTTAACGAGAAACGGATGAAAATTGATTTTTCTACGAATTTTGAAAGCTAAGAAAGATAGGTCTGCAAAGCGTACTTATTTCACCCCGTCAAACAAGAAAATTCGTAGAAAATTCTCCAATGGATCATTTTCTACACCCATTAAACCACACGACTGTCAATAGAATGAACAATCATTTCAATGTCCTCTTCTGTCAGTTTCGGCAGGTTTTCATGGTTTTCGTAGCCTTTGAAACGGAACTGTCAAAATGCCCCTTTTTTTCGACTTTTTACCTTCTCCAACGCATGCGCATTATTAGGCTCAGTAGATTGAAACACGTGAAGATGTTCTTCTCGACGAGACCTTCCTAACAGTGTATCACATGCTGTGATTCGATGAAATGATGCGTGGCAAGACCTTAGAAACCTGGTAAGCCTAGCACTAACTCTTTGTGGCGGATGGACATCTGATGACAAATTGCACCTAAAATGAAAAGTATGACACGGATTGACATCAAACTTGCTCCTCGAGATGGAGAGAACGCCATAAGAATCCTGTCAAAATTTCAGAGCTCAACTCTCAGGAATAAAGCTTTTAGCAGGTTTGAGATCAAGCCCTAGTATCAAGGTGAAGTTACAAGTTCAAGTCTTGTGTGGGTGTTATACCTATACCGGACCTTTTTGCTTCGTTCGAAAATGCATGCTTCGCGACGGATTGAGCTGATACTTTTCCCCATAAGAGATCATGCACTTTACAATCTACATGCCAGATTTGGGCAGGACTGAGTTAATTCTAGGGTGATTCCCTTAGACGTGAAGGTGCTAACCCTAACCCCTAGCCTAACCCTAACCCTAGATTGCAACCCTAACCCTAGATTGCAACCCTAGCCCTAGATTGCAACCCTAACCCCTAGCCTAACCCTAGCCCTAGATTGCAACCCTAACTAACTGCTGTATCTTAAGGGGTTTCTTAACCTATTGAGTTTTATACATATTAAAGTGTTCCTCTGGCAGAGATCTTCCCAACCATGACTACTTTAGTGTGGTTTGGTGAGATGAAGCTTGACAAACTTAAGGAAAACCACTTTGGTGGACCTCCCCTCGTTTTCGACCTCTTCCGCTGAGCATGCCCATTAAGGAGTTAAGGAGTTTTATACATATCAAAGTGTTCCTCTTGCGGAGACCTTTCTAAGCATGTCTACATTAATGTGCTTTGGGAAAATGGGGCTTGAGAAACTTCAAAAAAGAGCACTTTGGTGGACTTAGACCTCTAGCAGTTTTCTCAATTGATATTGCACTTGTGGCGCCATTACGCAACCCAGGCGAGGCGTGATGTCATCCACTTCATGCCATGAAGAGGTGCATGACGTCAGGGTTAGGGTTAGGGTTAGGGTGGCATGCTATTTTCCAGTTGAAGGTGATGAGTTGAAGGGTTCTCATGAATATTGTCCAGTTTCGGGGGATAAGTTGAATCTACTTACCAAAAGCAAAAAGTTCCCACTTTCCTCCTTTGTAAGGCGTGGACGAAACTCCTTGATGTAATTTGCAAGAACTTTGTACAGCTCGTGGCCAGGCTAAAAAAAGAAGGACAGATCCTTTTTCAGTTGACTTCCCCTTTTTTAGAAAGCGATGGGAAAATTCTTCGCACAGTAATGAGTATGGTGTCTTTGTTCATGTGAAATCGGCAAAATCTACAATGATCCTTCATAATCGTAAGAAAATAAATAAATAACTAGCTACCCAATTCCCTTGCCGGCTGCAACTTGGCAAATGTTAACAACACATGCTGTCCATTTCTTTTTTCCCTTGAGCTGGCATAAAAACTATATGTTTGGAAAGCACATTGTTTGCAAAGACTTTGCAACTGGTACAAATGTTCTTTTCATCAGCGCCACAAGAGCGTTTCGGGCTTTCTTAAAAACTGAGTCCTTATCTCACCTGCAGAGTTAGCTCATCCCGTCCACAGGAGCTTTTGGTTTTGTAATCATTAAAGTGGAGCACAATCGAATCTTCCCTCATCACCAGCAGATTTTGTTCCTTCCGCTGTCGTGCCTCCAAGCTGTCTGGCTCTGTGACAATTCGAAGAGTTCGCATCTCAAGACCCCGGGATGGTGGAATGAAAACATACAGGCTTAAAAGGACCAAGTTGCAGCTTTCCCTGGCTTTCATGTTGACCTCCCAGCTCAATTGAAAGCGTTCGCGTTGGAGTGAGACGGCAGCCACAACCTCGTCCCTAAAAGATTGAACGACGAGGCTGACTTAGAATCGACAAAGAAAGTCCACATAATTGATAGAAAAGTCAAAAATGTTTTTCGTCCTTGTACCTATAGACACCATTCCTCTACCCCTAAGGTTCAGAGAACATCTCGAGTCAACTTTATCTCGGCTAACTAGGGTAAATAAGTCCCTCTTCATTATGGGTGATTTTCATATAAACTTATTCAATTGTGAAAGTCATCCTGAGTCCAATGATTTCTTGCTAATGCTAAACTCCTTTTCTCTTGTACCTTGCATCTCACAATCAACACGTATTACTTAAAGATCAGCAACCTTCATTGATAATATATTTGCAAATAGTCATGCTATGAATGCCATCAGTGGTAATCTAGTCTCTAATCATCTTCCTCAATTCCTGATCGTACACAATCTCAGACTGAATTATTTCAATCACAATTTCATATTTTCCTTGGACTTAAAACTAGGAAGACTGGTAGAATCTCATTCAGTGACAGGACAACATCTGTCATTACTGATGGACTAAAGAATGAAGACTGTAGTGAGATATCTGATTTCACCAATGAACTTTAAGTCAAGTATACAGATAAATGCAAGGTTCTGAAAGCTGAATGCAATCTTGACACATTTTGAACATGAATCAACTAATATAAGGACTCAAGCAAAGACTAAACAATTGGATTGAGATAAGTACACATGAAGCATATTATTCTTGAACTCAAACTGTAAGACATGCAATAATAGGTCAAATGTGACATACCAAATCCTCAGTAGAATAGGTCACTACCTTGAGGTTACATGTACTGGAGTTACTTTTTCTGTGACCAAGAGGTTCTGAGCTAGTAAGTGCTGGTCTGGACACTCTGAACTACTGAGTTAAACTAACTAACTGTACTTCTTTTATAAGGAATCGAGCAATAGCAGGAAATTCTCTAGAATTTTGGAAGTTAGGTGTGATCATTCTAAAGGAAATTTATGATGCAAATCCTGTGTGTATGATAATTTGGTTATCATAGGAAATAGTTTCTGAAGATGTAATTCTAAAATTCTAACAAAAAATATTGCAATGTCATGCACAATTGTTAGCCTGCTCACATGTAGACTATATAAAGTTTTAAACTATTATAAAAATGACTTTTCCAAACTCGGTGAAGAGAAATTTATCAATGACTTAATTTTCACGTCTAGATCTGGAATAACATCTCAAGTGATCGTTATAGATGCCAACACTAGATTCAATATTTTGCTATGATCAGATATCTCAACTTGTAAATTATCATGCACCGTGTCGAAAGCTCTCCAAACGCAAAATCAAGTCGTCTACCAAGCCCGGTATCACTAAATGCATTCTTGCCAAAATACAATACAGAGATAAGCTCTATTCCCAGATCCATAGGTGTCCACATTCAAATCCTAATCTGATGTATCTTCGTAAGAACTTCAGGAATAGTGTTGTCAAAGAAAAAAATTATAGCTAGCAAATCCGATGATTTTAAAAATGACTTTTTGTGTAATAAGATGAATATGAGAAAAACATGGTCTGGAATTAGATATCAATCATCAACATTGGTAAAGTAAAAGCTGATTACATTTCCCAGTATTCTTGAAAGTGGTAAAACTGTTGACAATCCCTGTGCTAATGCTAACATCTTTAATACTTTCTCTGTGGGAATGTAGCTAGAAAACACTGACAAAGACATTCCATGTGGGAACTGCTCTCCAACTGCTTTTCTGAAGGGCAATTTTCCTGATTCCCCTGTTACTTCAGTTCAAGTTGATTGATACATATCTCAAATGGACAATAACAAATCCATTGGTCCCTACAGTATACCAGTATCATTGCTAAAATTATTAATTTGCCAGTTTACAGGTACTGGCTCAAAAGAACAAAAGAGAACTCACCAGGGTAGCCAGCGATTTAGGGCTTCGAACTCTTCTCGCGACGAAGGCCGTTCTCTGTCGCCTTGCTTTTGAAATATCGTTGCCTGTGCTCTCAACTGACGAATCATTTGTACATCCTTGAAACCAGGACCGTGTTCCTTATGCAGAAACTTCACCGCATAAAGCAGTGAGCTCACGTGGTTTGAAATTGTCGCCGAACTGCATTGCCTCTCGTCCTAGCAACAACATTTGAGTAAATCCAGGTCACGTACAACCAAAAAACAAGTGAGAGAAATTGGCAGAGCTAAACTGACCGGCGAAGTAGTTCCGGCAGCCATTTTGATTCAAGAGACAAGCATTATGGTCAGCGGTCTAAGGGCGTCATGTCATATTTGTCAAGGTGTCCTTTTTGTCTCAAGCAAGCACGTGCCTCGCCGCGCGAAACGTGACGGCTGCGGGGAGACCAGTAGGGCATTGGCCGAGTTAAAAATATTGCTGACGTTGAACAAGCTGCAAACTTGCAAGACAAGAACGTCTTTTGAAAGCTGGTCAAACAAAAGCAATGAAGCCTGAAAAACTCGAATGATTTATGGGGCACAACGGTTGTATCTTGCTGCACAATTTAAGCCTGAAAATATGGCACAATTTGTGATTTTTCCTTTTCTTTTACCTTTGTTGCCGTCCTATCAGATGGCTTGAGACAGTTTTGCAGTTTTTGTCGGCAAAGTTATTTCCTAAAGGCGACAAGAAACAATTGCCAAAATTCAAATCTGCACTCACCCTGAGAAAGTTGAAATATTGTTCCATGAGACTTAGGCGGAGAAAAACATCTGGTGCTAGGTCCATTCCGAGATATCTCTTCAAAAATCCAAGGTAGCCTTGAGATGAAACAGAAAAACAGAAAATCAGGTCAGGTGTGACGCACGTGTGTGTTGCTTACTTGCTTGCGAGCGAGCGAGATATTTGAATGCGAATAAGCTAGCAAGGTAATTGACTGCGAATAATAAGTGTTCATGTAGTGACTTACACATCATGCGCTCACGCGCTTTGAGGAAAGTGGACTGCGCGACGGCTGCACTTTGTCGTTCAAGGTTCACCGCTCTAGTGAAGTAATTGCAAACAGCATCCAGAAAGACGTCCACATCGGGTGGGATATCTCGCGGACTTAGGGCGTAGGTGAGTTTTTTCCGGGTAGGTGTAGGAGTCAAATGGTGCGGGCTGTCCAATTGGCCAAGGCAATCTGGTTGTGGTGATTTTTGCTGCGTTGCCTGTGCCTCGTGGCTTACAGGCGATAAATTCGAAGTCGAAGTCGAAGTCGGAGGATGTTGCGTGGTTTGATCGTGAAAGTCTAGGATCTGTGATTCGTCGTCGTCGGAAGCATAGCACAGGTCTACGAGAGAGGCCATCTTTTTTTCCCCGCTGGTTTTTCTCTCTTAGGATGGGAGAAGAGATTGTTTTAACCCTTGAGTTGTCTTTTGCGGTGTTCAGTCGGCAGCGTTTGGAAGGAATAGAGGCCGATTAGGTGAGATCATGGACTTTTTAAAGTGGGGCTGTGTCGTCCCCTGGGGTTTGACGATTGGACAAAAAGTTGAATTTTTGAGAGCTTAATGCAGGCGCCGCGAGAGAGCTGGGGCTTCCAAAAACTGTTCCCTCAATAGTATAGACAGTGCAGCGCGCGCCTGTCACAGTCTCGTGTTTGTGAAATGCGCTGTTTAATTATGAGAGAATGATAAACTTTGAGGATGAGCTAAGAAGTTGAATTTTTGAGAGCTTAATGCAGCCGCCGCGAGAGAGCTGAGGCTTCGAAAAACTGTTCCCTCAATAGTATAGAAAGTGCAGCGCGCGCCTGTCACACTCTCGTGTTTGTGAAATGCGCTGTTTAATTATGAGAGAATGATAAACTTTGAGGATGAGCTAAAAAGTTGAATTTTTGAGAGCTTAATGCAGGCGCCGCGAGAGAGCTGGGGCTTCCAAAAACTGTTCCCTCAATAGTATAGACAGTGCAGCGCGCGCCTGTCACAGTCTCGTGTTTGTGAAATGCGCTGTTTAATTATGAGAGAATGATAAACTTTGAGGATGAGCTAAAAAGTTGAATTTTTGAGAGCTTAATGCAGGCGCCGCGAGAGAGCTGAGGCTTCGAAAAACTGTTCCCTCAATAGTATAGAAAGTGCAGCGCGCGCCTGTCACACTCTCGTGTTTGTGAAATGCGCTGTTT
>NW_028290850.1:0-32200 GCF_964205215.1 Stylophora pistillata
TGCAGGAGGTGCGCGCCTAACCCCCAACTCCTCTGGGACTATCTAGTGCACGCGGGAATCCATTTTAGCCGCGTGGTGATGTGTTTGGTGGAAGTAGCAGGAGTAAGTACAAGAGTCACCGCCTTCTTTAGCACATGTGCCTCACAGTGCACAGCCTCTCACTGGCAGGCGTGCCACTACGGCTCCCGTGATTTGGCAGGAGCTGCGCGCCTACTCTCCAACTCCCCTGGGACTATCTAGTGCACCCGGGAATCCGTGTTGGCCGCGTGGTGATGTGTTTCGTGGAAGTAGCAGGGGTGAGTACAAGGCTGACCCCTTCCTCTTGCACAGCCTCTCACTCTCACGCATGCCACTCCGTCGCCCGTGATTTTCCGGAGTTGCACGTCTATTGCCGAGGTTCCCCTGGGTCTAGTGCACCTGGGATTTGATTTTGGTGGCGTTGTCATGCGTTTCGTGGAAGTGGCAGGCGTGAGTACAGGGCTCACCGCCTTCTTCAGCACATGTGCCTCATAGTGCACAGCCTCTCACTCGCAGGCGTGCCACCACGGCTCCCGTGACTTGCAGGAGGTGCGCGCCTAACCCCCAACTCCCCTGGGACTATCTAGTGCACGCGGGAATCCATTTTATTCGCGTGGTGATGTGTTTCGTGGAAGTAGCAGGCGTGAGTACAAGGCTGACCCCTTCCTCTTGCACAGCCTCTCACTCTCACGCATGCCACTCCGTCGCCCGTGATTTCCCGGAGTTGCGCGTCTATTGCCGAGGTTCCCTTGGGTCTAGTGCACCTGGGATTTGATTTTGGTGGCGTTGTCATGCGTTTCGTGGAAGTGGCAGGCGTGAGTACAAGGCTCACCGCCTTCTTTACCACATGTGCCTCATAGTGCACAGCCTCTCACTCGCAGGCGTGCCACCACGGCTCCCGTGACTTGCAGGAGGTGCGCGCCTAACCCCCAACTCCCCTGGGACTATCTAGTGCACGCGGGAATCCATTTTAGCCGCGTGGTGATGTGTTTGGTGGAGGTAGCAGGAGTAAGTACAAGAGTCACCGCCTTCTTTAGCACATGTGCCTCACAGTGCACAGCCTCTCACTGGCAGGCGTGCCACTACGGCTCCCGTGATTCGGCAGGAGGTGCGCGCCTACTCTCCAACTCCCCTGGGACTATCTAGTGCACCCGGGAATCCGTTTTGGCCGCGTGGTGAATGTGTTTCGTGGAAGTAGCAGGCGTGAGTACAAGGCTGACCCCTTCCTCTTGCACAGCCTCTCACTCTCACGCATGCCACTCCGTCGCCCGTGATTTTCCGGAGTTGCGCGTCTATTGCCGAGGTTCCCCTGGGTCTAGTGCACCTGGGATTTGATTTTGGTGGCGTTGTCATGCGTTTCGTTGAAGTGGCAGGCGTGAGTACAAGGCTCACCACCTTCTTTACCACATGTGCCTCATAGTGCACAGCCCCTCACTCGCAGGCGTGCCACCACGGCTCCCGTGACTTGCAGGAGGTGCGCGCCTAACCCCCAACTCCTCTGGGACTATCTAGTGCACGCGGGAATCCATTTTAGCCGCGTGGTGATGTGTTTGGTGGAAGTAGCAGGAGTAAGTACAAGAGTCACCGCCTTCTTTAGCACATGTGCCTCACAGTGCACAGCCTCTCACTGGCAGGCGTGCCACTACGGCTCCCGTGATTCGGCAGGAGGTGCGCGCCTACTCTCCAACTCCCCTGGGACTATCTAGTGCACCCGGGAATCCGTTTTGGCCGCGTGGTGAATGTGTTTCGTGGAAGTAGCAGGCGTGAGTACAAGGCTGACCCCTTCCTCTTGCACAGCCTCTCACTCTCACGCATGCCACTCCGTCGCCCGTGATTTTCCGGAGTTGCGCGTCTATTGCCGAGGTTCCCCTGGGTCTAGTGCACCTGGGATTTGATTTTGGTGGCGTTGTCATGCGTTTCGTTGAAGTGGCAGGCGTGAGTACAAGGCTCACCACCTTCTTTACCACATGTGCCTCATAGTGCACAGCCCCTCACTCGCAGGCGTGCCACCACGGCTCCCGTGACTTGCAGGAGGTGCGCGCCTAACCCCCAACTCCTCTGGGACTATCTAGTGCACGCGGGAATCCATTTTAGCCGCGTGGTGATGTGTTTGGTGGAAGTAGCAGGAGTAAGTACAAGAGTCACCGCCTTCTTTAGCACATGTGCCTCACAGTGCACAGCCTCTCACTGGCAGGCGTGCCACTACGGCTCCCGTGATTTGGCAGGAGCTGCGCGCCTACTCTCCAACTCCCCTGGGACTATCTAGTGCACCCGGGAATCCGTGTTGGCCGCGTGGTGATGTGTTTCGTGGAAGTAGCAGGGGTGAGTACAAGGCTGACCCCTTCCTCTTGCACAGCCTCTCACTCTCACGCATGCCACTCCGTCGCCCGTGATTTTCCGGAGTTGCACGTCTATTGCCGAGGTTCCCCTGGGTCTAGTGCACCTGGGATTTGATTTTGGTGGCGTTGTCATGCGTTTCGTGGAAGTGGCAGGCGTGAGTACAGGGCTCACCGCCTTCTTCAGCACATGTGCCTCATAGTGCACAGCCTCTCACTCGCAGGCGTGCCACCACGGCTCCCGTGACTTGCAGGAGGTGCGCGCCTAACCCCCAACTCCCCTGGGACTATCTAGTGCACGCGGGAATCCATTTTATTCGCGTGGTGATGTGTTTCGTGGAAGTAGCAGGCGTGAGTACAAGGCTGACCCCTTCCTCTTGCACAGCCTCTCACTCTCACGCATGCCACTCCGTCGCCCGTGATTTCCCGGAGTTGCGCGTCTATTGCCGAGGTTCCCTTGGGTCTAGTGCACCTGGGATTTGATTTTGGTGGCGTTGTCATGCGTTTCGTGGAAGTGGCAGGCGTGAGTACAAGGCTCACCGCCTTCTTTACCACATGTGCCTCATAGTGCACAGCCTCTCACTCGCAGGCGTGCCACCACGGCTCCCGTGACTTGCAGGAGGTGCGCGCCTAACCCCCAACTCCCCTGGGACTATCTAGTGCACGCGGGAATCCATTTTAGCCGCGTGGTGATGTGTTTGGTGGAGGTAGCAGGAGTAAGTACAAGAGTCACCGCCTTCTTTAGCACATGTGCCTCACAGTGCACAGCCTCTCACTGGCAGGCGTGCCACTACGGCTCCCGTGATTCGGCAGGAGGTGCGCGCCTACTCTCCAACTCCCCTGGGACTATCTAGTGCACCCGGGAATCCGTTTTGGCCGCGTGGTGAATGTGTTTCGTGGAAGTAGCAGGCGTGAGTACAAGGCTGACCCCTTCCTCTTGCACAGCCTCTCACTCTCACGCATGCCACTCCGTCGCCCGTGATTTTCCGGAGTTGCGCGTCTATTGCCGAGGTTCCCCTGGGTCTAGTGCACCTGGGATTTGATTTTGGTGGCGTTGTCATGCGTTTCGTTGAAGTGGCAGGCGTGAGTACAAGGCTCACCACCTTCTTTACCACATGTGCCTCATAGTGCACAGCCCCTCACTCGCAGGCGTGCCACCACGGCTCCCGTGACTTGCAGGAGGTGCGCGCCTAACCCCCAACTCCTCTGGGACTATCTAGTGCACGCGGGAATCCATTTTAGCCGCGTGGTGATGTGTTTGGTGGAAGTAGCAGGAGTAAGTACAAGAGTCACCGCCTTCTTTAGCACATGTGCCTCACAGTGCACAGCCTCTCACTGGCAGGCGTGCCACTACGGCTCCCGTGATTCGGCCAGGAGGTGCGCGCCTACTCTCCAACTCCCCTGGGACTATCTAGTGCACCCGGGAATCCGTTTTGGCCGCGTGGTGAATGTGTTTCGTGGAAGTAGCAGGCGTGAGTACAAGGCTGACCCCTTCCTCTTGCACAGCCTCTCACTCTCACGCATGCCACTCCGTCGCCCGTGATTTTCCGGAGTTGCGCGTCTATTGCCGAGGTTCCCCTGGGTCTAGTGCACCTGGGATTTGATTTTGGTGGCGTTGTCATGCGTTTCGTTGAAGTGGCAGGCGTGAGTACAAGGCTCACCACCTTCTTTACCACATGTGCCTCATAGTGCACAGCCCCTCACTCGCAGGCGTGCCACCACGGCTCCCGTGACTTGCAGGAGGTGCGCGCCTAACCCCCAACTCCTCTGGGACTATCTAGTGCACGCGGGAATCCATTTTAGCCGCGTGGTGATGTGTTTGGTGGAAGTAGCAGGAGTAAGTACAAGAGTCACCGCCTTCTTTAGCACATGTGCCTCACAGTGCACAGCCTCTCACTGGCAGGCGTGCCACTACGGCTCCCGTGATTTGGCAGGAGCTGCGCGCCTACTCTCCAACTCCCCTGGGACTATCTAGTGCACCCGGGAATCCGTGTTGGCCGCGTGGTGATGTGTTTCGTGGAAGTAGCAGGGGTGAGTACAAGGCTGACCCCTTCCTCTTGCACAGCCTCTCACTCTCACGCATGCCACTCCGTCGCCCGTGATTTTCCGGAGTTGCACGTCTATTGCCGAGGTTCCCCTGGGTCTAGTGCACCTGGGATTTGATTTTGGTGGCGTTGTCATGCGTTTCGTGGAAGTGGCAGGCGTGAGTACAGGGCTCACCGCCTTCTTCAGCACATGTGCCTCATAGTGCACAGCCTCTCACTCGCAGGCGTGCCACCACGGCTCCCGTGACTTGCAGGAGGTGCGCGCCTAACCCCCAACTCCCCTGGGACTATCTAGTGCACGCGGGAATCCATTTTATTCGCGTGGTGATGTGTTTCGTGGAAGTAGCAGGCGTGAGTACAAGGCTGACCCCTTCCTCTTGCACAGCCTCTCACTCTCACGCATGCCACTCCGTCGCCCGTGATTTCCCGGAGTTGCGCGTCTATTGCCGAGGTTCCCTTGGGTCTAGTGCACCTGGGATTTGATTTTGGTGGCGTTGTCATGCGTTTCGTGGAAGTGGCAGGCGTGAGTACAAGGCTCACCGCCTTCTTTACCACATGTGCCTCATAGTGCACAGCCTCTCACTCGCAGGCGTGCCACCACGGCTCCCGTGACTTGCAGGAGGTGCGCGCCTAACCCCCAACTCCCCTGGGACTATCTAGTGCACGCGGGAATCCATTTTAGCCGCGTGGTGATGTGTTTGGTGGAGGTAGCAGGAGTAAGTACAAGAGTCACCGCCTTCTTTAGCACATGTGCCTCACAGTGCACAGCCTCTCACTGGCAGGCGTGCCACTACGGCTCCCGTGATTCGGCAGGAGGTGCGCGCCTACTCTCCAACTCCCCTGGGACTATCTAGTGCACCCGGGAATCCGTTTTGGCCGCGTGGTGAATGTGTTTCGTGGAAGTAGCAGGCGTGAGTACAAGGCTGACCCCTTCCTCTTGCACAGCCTCTCACTCTCACGCATGCCACTCCGTCGCCCGTGATTTTCCGGAGTTGCGCGTCTATTGCCGAGGTTCCCCTGGGTCTAGTGCACCTGGGATTTGATTTTGGTGGCGTTGTCATGCGTTTCGTTGAAGTGGCAGGCGTGAGTACAAGGCTCACCACCTTCTTTACCACATGTGCCTCATAGTGCACAGCCCCTCACTCGCAGGCGTGCCACCACGGCTCCCGTGACTTGCAGGAGGTGCGCGCCTAACCCCCAACTCCTCTGGGACTATCTAGTGCACGCGGGAATCCATTTTAGCCGCGTGGTGATGTGTTTGGTGGAAGTAGCAGGAGTAAGTACAAGAGTCACCGCCTTCTTTAGCACATGTGCCTCACAGTGCACAGCCTCTCACTGGCAGGCGTGCCACTACGGCTCCCGTGATTCGGCAGGAGGTGCGCGCCTACTCTCCAACTCCCCTGGGACTATCTAGTGCACCCGGGAATCCGTTTTGGCCGCGTGGTGAATGTGTTTCGTGGAAGTAGCAGGCGTGAGTACAAGGCTGACCCCTTCCTCTTGCACAGCCTCTCACTCTCACGCATGCCACTCCGTCGCCCGTGATTTTCCGGAGTTGCGCGTCTATTGCCGAGGTTCCCCTGGGTCTAGTGCACCTGGGATTTGATTTTGGTGGCGTTGTCATGCGTTTCGTTGAAGTGGCAGGCGTGAGTACAAGGCTCACCACCTTCTTTACCACATGTGCCTCATAGTGCACAGCCCCTCACTCGCAGGCGTGCCACCACGGCTCCCGTGACTTGCAGGAGGTGCGCGCCTAACCCCCAACTCCTCTGGGACTATCTAGTGCACGCGGGAATCCATTTTAGCCGCGTGGTGATGTGTTTGGTGGAAGTAGCAGGAGTAAGTACAAGAGTCACCGCCTTCTTTAGCACATGTGCCTCACAGTGCACAGCCTCTCACTGGCAGGCGTGCCACTACGGCTCCCGTGATTTGGCAGGAGCTGCGCGCCTACTCTCCAACTCCCCTGGGACTATCTAGTGCACCCGGGAATCCGTGTTGGCCGCGTGGTGATGTGTTTCGTGGAAGTAGCAGGGGTGAGTACAAGGCTGACCCCTTCCTCTTGCACAGCCTCTCACTCTCACGCATGCCACTCCGTCGCCCGTGATTTTCCGGAGTTGCACGTCTATTGCCGAGGTTCCCCTGGGTCTAGTGCACCTGGGATTTGATTTTGGTGGCGTTGTCATGCGTTTCGTGGAAGTGGCAGGCGTGAGTACAGGGCTCACCGCCTTCTTCAGCACATGTGCCTCATAGTGCACAGCCTCTCACTCGCAGGCGTGCCACCACGGCTCCCGTGACTTGCAGGAGGTGCGCGCCTAACCCCCAACTCCCCTGGGACTATCTAGTGCACGCGGGAATCCATTTTATTCGCGTGGTGATGTGTTTCGTGGAAGTAGCAGGCGTGAGTACAAGGCTGACCCCTTCCTCTTGCACAGCCTCTCACTCTCACGCATGCCACTCCGTCGCCCGTGATTTCCCGGAGTTGCGCGTCTATTGCCGAGGTTCCCTTGGGTCTAGTGCACCTGGGATTTGATTTTGGTGGCGTTGTCATGCGTTTCGTGGAAGTGGCAGGCGTGAGTACAAGGCTCACCGCCTTCTTTACCACATGTGCCTCATAGTGCACAGCCTCTCACTCGCAGGCGTGCCACCACGGCTCCCGTGACTTGCAGGAGGTGCGCGCCTAACCCCCAACTCCCCTGGGACTATCTAGTGCACGCGGGAATCCATTTTAGCCGCGTGGTGATGTGTTTGGTGGAGGTAGCAGGAGTAAGTACAAGAGTCACCGCCTTCTTTAGCACATGTGCCTCACAGTGCACAGCCTCTCACTGGCAGGCGTGCCACTACGGCTCCCGTGATTCGGCAGGAGGTGCGCGCCTACTCTCCAACTCCCCTGGGACTATCTAGTGCACCCGGGAATCCGTTTTGGCCGCGTGGTGAATGTGTTTCGTGGAAGTAGCAGGCGTGAGTACAAGGCTGACCCCTTCCTCTTGCACAGCCTCTCACTCTCACGCATGCCACTCCGTCGCCCGTGATTTTCCGGAGTTGCGCGTCTATTGCCGAGGTTCCCCTGGGTCTAGTGCACCTGGGATTTGATTTTGGTGGCGTTGTCATGCGTTTCGTTGAAGTGGCAGGCGTGAGTACAAGGCTCACCACCTTCTTTACCACATGTGCCTCATAGTGCACAGCCCCTCACTCGCAGGCGTGCCACCACGGCTCCCGTGACTTGCAGGAGGTGCGCGCCTAACCCCCAACTCCTCTGGGACTATCTAGTGCACGCGGGAATCCATTTTAGCCGCGTGGTGATGTGTTTGGTGGAAGTAGCAGGAGTAAGTACAAGAGTCACCGCCTTCTTTAGCACATGTGCCTCACAGTGCACAGCCTCTCACTGGCAGGCGTGCCACTACGGCTCCCGTGATTCGGCAGGAGGTGCGCGCCTACTCTCCAACTCCCCTGGGACTATCTAGTGCACCCGGGAATCCGTTTTGGCCGCGTGGTGAATGTGTTTCGTGGAAGTAGCAGGCGTGAGTACAAGGCTGACCCCTTCCTCTTGCACAGCCTCTCACTCTCACGCATGCCACTCCGTCGCCCGTGATTTTCCGGAGTTGCGCGTCTATTGCCGAGGTTCCCCTGGGTCTAGTGCACCTGGGATTTGATTTTGGTGGCGTTGTCATGCGTTTCGTTGAAGTGGCAGGCGTGAGTACAAGGCTCACCACCTTCTTTACCACATGTGCCTCATAGTGCACAGCCCCTCACTCGCAGGCGTGCCACCACGGCTCCCGTGACTTGCAGGAGGTGCGCGCCTAACCCCCAACTCCTCTGGGACTATCTAGTGCACGCGGGAATCCATTTTAGCCGCGTGGTGATGTGTTTGGTGGAAGTAGCAGGAGTAAGTACAAGAGTCACCGCCTTCTTTAGCACATGTGCCTCACAGTGCACAGCCTCTCACTGGCAGGCGTGCCACTACGGCTCCCGTGATTTGGCAGGAGCTGCGCGCCTACTCTCCAACTCCCCTGGGACTATCTAGTGCACCCGGGAATCCGTGTTGGCCGCGTGGTGATGTGTTTCGTGGAAGTAGCAGGGGTGAGTACAAGGCTGACCCCTTCCTCTTGCACAGCCTCTCACTCTCACGCATGCCACTCCGTCGCCCGTGATTTTCCGGAGTTGCACGTCTATTGCCGAGGTTCCCCTGGGTCTAGTGCACCTGGGATTTGATTTTGGTGGCGTTGTCATGCGTTTCGTGGAAGTGGCAGGCGTGAGTACAGGGCTCACCGCCTTCTTCAGCACATGTGCCTCATAGTGCACAGCCTCTCACTCGCAGGCGTGCCACCACGGCTCCCGTGACTTGCAGGAGGTGCGCGCCTAACCCCCAACTCCCCTGGGACTATCTAGTGCACGCGGGAATCCATTTTATTCGCGTGGTGATGTGTTTCGTGGAAGTAGCAGGCGTGAGTACAAGGCTGACCCCTTCCTCTTGCACAGCCTCTCACTCTCACGCATGCCACTCCGTCGCCCGTGATTTCCCGGAGTTGCGCGTCTATTGCCGAGGTTCCCTTGGGTCTAGTGCACCTGGGATTTGATTTTGGTGGCGTTGTCATGCGTTTCGTGGAAGTGGCAGGCGTGAGTACAAGGCTCACCGCCTTCTTTACCACATGTGCCTCATAGTGCACAGCCTCTCACTCGCAGGCGTGCCACCACGGCTCCCGTGACTTGCAGGAGGTGCGCGCCTAACCCCCAACTCCCCTGGGACTATCTAGTGCACGCGGGAATCCATTTTAGCCGCGTGGTGATGTGTTTGGTGGAGGTAGCAGGAGTAAGTACAAGAGTCACCGCCTTCTTTAGCACATGTGCCTCACAGTGCACAGCCTCTCACTGGCAGGCGTGCCACTACGGCTCCCGTGATTCGGCAGGAGGTGCGCGCCTACTCTCCAACTCCCCTGGGACTATCTAGTGCACCCGGGAATCCGTTTTGGCCGCGTGGTGAATGTGTTTCGTGGAAGTAGCAGGCGTGAGTACAAGGCTGACCCCTTCCTCTTGCACAGCCTCTCACTCTCACGCATGCCACTCCGTCGCCCGTGATTTTCCGGAGTTGCGCGTCTATTGCCGAGGTTCCCCTGGGTCTAGTGCACCTGGGATTTGATTTTGGTGGCGTTGTCATGCGTTTCGTTGAAGTGGCAGGCGTGAGTACAAGGCTCACCACCTTCTTTACCACATGTGCCTCATAGTGCACAGCCCCTCACTCGCAGGCGTGCCACCACGGCTCCCGTGACTTGCAGGAGGTGCGCGCCTAACCCCCAACTCCTCTGGGACTATCTAGTGCACGCGGGAATCCATTTTAGCCGCGTGGTGATGTGTTTGGTGGAAGTAGCAGGAGTAAGTACAAGAGTCACCGCCTTCTTTAGCACATGTGCCTCACAGTGCACAGCCTCTCACTGGCAGGCGTGCCACTACGGCTCCCGTGATTCGGCAGGAGGTGCGCGCCTACTCTCCAACTCCCCTGGGACTATCTAGTGCACCCGGGAATCCGTTTTGGCCGCGTGGTGAATGTGTTTCGTGGAAGTAGCAGGCGTGAGTACAAGGCTGACCCCTTCCTCTTGCACAGCCTCTCACTCTCACGCATGCCACTCCGTCGCCCGTGATTTTCCGGAGTTGCGCGTCTATTGCCGAGGTTCCCCTGGGTCTAGTGCACCTGGGATTTGATTTTGGTGGCGTTGTCATGCGTTTCGTTGAAGTGGCAGGCGTGAGTACAAGGCTCACCACCTTCTTTACCACATGTGCCTCATAGTGCACAGCCCCTCACTCGCAGGCGTGCCACCACGGCTCCCGTGACTTGCAGGAGGTGCGCGCCTAACCCCCAACTCCTCTGGGACTATCTAGTGCACGCGGGAATCCATTTTAGCCGCGTGGTGATGTGTTTGGTGGAAGTAGCAGGAGTAAGTACAAGAGTCACCGCCTTCTTTAGCACATGTGCCTCACAGTGCACAGCCTCTCACTGGCAGGCGTGCCACTACGGCTCCCGTGATTTGGCAGGAGCTGCGCGCCTACTCTCCAACTCCCCTGGGACTATCTAGTGCACCCGGGAATCCGTGTTGGCCGCGTGGTGATGTGTTTCGTGGAAGTAGCAGGGGTGAGTACAAGGCTGACCCCTTCCTCTTGCACAGCCTCTCACTCTCACGCATGCCACTCCGTCGCCCGTGATTTTCCGGAGTTGCACGTCTATTGCCGAGGTTCCCCTGGGTCTAGTGCACCTGGGATTTGATTTTGGTGGCGTTGTCATGCGTTTCGTGGAAGTGGCAGGCGTGAGTACAGGGCTCACCGCCTTCTTCAGCACATGTGCCTCATAGTGCACAGCCTCTCACTCGCAGGCGTGCCACCACGGCTCCCGTGACTTGCAGGAGGTGCGCGCCTAACCCCCAACTCCCCTGGGACTATCTAGTGCACGCGGGAATCCATTTTATTCGCGTGGTGATGTGTTTCGTGGAAGTAGCAGGCGTGAGTACAAGGCTGACCCCTTCCTCTTGCACAGCCTCTCACTCTCACGCATGCCACTCCGTCGCCCGTGATTTCCCGGAGTTGCGCGTCTATTGCCGAGGTTCCCTTGGGTCTAGTGCACCTGGGATTTGATTTTGGTGGCGTTGTCATGCGTTTCGTGGAAGTGGCAGGCGTGAGTACAAGGCTCACCGCCTTCTTTACCACATGTGCCTCATAGTGCACAGCCTCTCACTCGCAGGCGTGCCACCACGGCTCCCGTGACTTGCAGGAGGTGCGCGCCTAACCCCCAACTCCCCTGGGACTATCTAGTGCACGCGGGAATCCATTTTAGCCGCGTGGTGATGTGTTTGGTGGAGGTAGCAGGAGTAAGTACAAGAGTCACCGCCTTCTTTAGCACATGTGCCTCACAGTGCACAGCCTCTCACTGGCAGGCGTGCCACTACGGCTCCCGTGATTCGGCAGGAGGTGCGCGCCTACTCTCCAACTCCCCTGGGACTATCTAGTGCACCCGGGAATCCGTTTTGGCCGCGTGGTGAATGTGTTTCGTGGAAGTAGCAGGCGTGAGTACAAGGCTGACCCCTTCCTCTTGCACAGCCTCTCACTCTCACGCATGCCACTCCGTCGCCCGTGATTTTCCGGAGTTGCGCGTCTATTGCCGAGGTTCCCCTGGGTCTAGTGCACCTGGGATTTGATTTTGGTGGCGTTGTCATGCGTTTCGTTGAAGTGGCAGGCGTGAGTACAAGGCTCACCACCTTCTTTACCACATGTGCCTCATAGTGCACAGCCCCTCACTCGCAGGCGTGCCACCACGGCTCCCGTGACTTGCAGGAGGTGCGCGCCTAACCCCCAACTCCTCTGGGACTATCTAGTGCACGCGGGAATCCATTTTAGCCGCGTGGTGATGTGTTTGGTGGAAGTAGCAGGAGTAAGTACAAGAGTCACCGCCTTCTTTAGCACATGTGCCTCACAGTGCACAGCCTCTCACTGGCAGGCGTGCCACTACGGCTCCCGTGATTCGGCAGGAGGTGCGCGCCTACTCTCCAACTCCCCTGGGACTATCTAGTGCACCCGGGAATCCGTTTTGGCCGCGTGGTGAATGTGTTTCGTGGAAGTAGCAGGCGTGAGTACAAGGCTGACCCCTTCCTCTTGCACAGCCTCTCACTCTCACGCATGCCACTCCGTCGCCCGTGATTTTCCGGAGTTGCGCGTCTATTGCCGAGGTTCCCCTGGGTCTAGTGCACCTGGGATTTGATTTTGGTGGCGTTGTCATGCGTTTCGTTGAAGTGGCAGGCGTGAGTACAAGGCTCACCACCTTCTTTACCACATGTGCCTCATAGTGCACAGCCCCTCACTCGCAGGCGTGCCACCACGGCTCCCGTGACTTGCAGGAGGTGCGCGCCTAACCCCCAACTCCTCTGGGACTATCTAGTGCACGCGGGAATCCATTTTAGCCGCGTGGTGATGTGTTTGGTGGAAGTAGCAGGAGTAAGTACAAGAGTCACCGCCTTCTTTAGCACATGTGCCTCACAGTGCACAGCCTCTCACTGGCAGGCGTGCCACTACGGCTCCCGTGATTTGGCAGGAGCTGCGCGCCTACTCTCCAACTCCCCTGGGACTATCTAGTGCACCCGGGAATCCGTGTTGGCCGCGTGGTGATGTGTTTCGTGGAAGTAGCAGGGGTGAGTACAAGGCTGACCCCTTCCTCTTGCACAGCCTCTCACTCTCACGCATGCCACTCCGTCGCCCGTGATTTTCCGGAGTTGCACGTCTATTGCCGAGGTTCCCCTGGGTCTAGTGCACCTGGGATTTGATTTTGGTGGCGTTGTCATGCGTTTCGTGGAAGTGGCAGGCGTGAGTACAGGGCTCACCGCCTTCTTCAGCACATGTGCCTCATAGTGCACAGCCTCTCACTCGCAGGCGTGCCACCACGGCTCCCGTGACTTGCAGGAGGTGCGCGCCTAACCCCCAACTCCCCTGGGACTATCTAGTGCACGCGGGAATCCATTTTATTCGCGTGGTGATGTGTTTCGTGGAAGTAGCAGGCGTGAGTACAAGGCTGACCCCTTCCTCTTGCACAGCCTCTCACTCTCACGCATGCCACTCCGTCGCCCGTGATTTCCCGGAGTTGCGCGTCTATTGCCGAGGTTCCCTTGGGTCTAGTGCACCTGGGATTTGATTTTGGTGGCGTTGTCATGCGTTTCGTGGAAGTGGCAGGCGTGAGTACAAGGCTCACCGCCTTCTTTACCACATGTGCCTCATAGTGCACAGCCTCTCACTCGCAGGCGTGCCACCACGGCTCCCGTGACTTGCAGGAGGTGCGCGCCTAACCCCCAACTCCCCTGGGACTATCTAGTGCACGCGGGAATCCATTTTAGCCGCGTGGTGATGTGTTTGGTGGAGGTAGCAGGAGTAAGTACAAGAGTCACCGCCTTCTTTAGCACATGTGCCTCACAGTGCACAGCCTCTCACTGGCAGGCGTGCCACTACGGCTCCCGTGATTCGGCAGGAGGTGCGCGCCTACTCTCCAACTCCCCTGGGACTATCTAGTGCACCCGGGAATCCGTTTTGGCCGCGTGGTGAATGTGTTTCGTGGAAGTAGCAGGCGTGAGTACAAGGCTGACCCCTTCCTCTTGCACAGCCTCTCACTCTCACGCATGCCACTCCGTCGCCCGTGATTTTCCGGAGTTGCGCGTCTATTGCCGAGGTTCCCCTGGGTCTAGTGCACCTGGGATTTGATTTTGGTGGCGTTGTCATGCGTTTCGTTGAAGTGGCAGGCGTGAGTACAAGGCTCACCACCTTCTTTACCACATGTGCCTCATAGTGCACAGCCCCTCACTCGCAGGCGTGCCACCACGGCTCCCGTGACTTGCAGGAGGTGCGCGCCTAACCCCCAACTCCTCTGGGACTATCTAGTGCACGCGGGAATCCATTTTAGCCGCGTGGTGATGTGTTTGGTGGAAGTAGCAGGAGTAAGTACAAGAGTCACCGCCTTCTTTAGCACATGTGCCTCACAGTGCACAGCCTCTCACTGGCAGGCGTGCCACTACGGCTCCCGTGATTCGGCAGGAGGTGCGCGCCTACTCTCCAACTCCCCTGGGACTATCTAGTGCACCCGGGAATCCGTTTTGGCCGCGTGGTGAATGTGTTTCGTGGAAGTAGCAGGCGTGAGTACAAGGCTGACCCCTTCCTCTTGCACAGCCTCTCACTCTCACGCATGCCACTCCGTCGCCCGTGATTTTCCGGAGTTGCGCGTCTATTGCCGAGGTTCCCCTGGGTCTAGTGCACCTGGGATTTGATTTTGGTGGCGTTGTCATGCGTTTCGTTGAAGTGGCAGGCGTGAGTACAAGGCTCACCACCTTCTTTACCACATGTGCCTCATAGTGCACAGCCCCTCACTCGCAGGCGTGCCACCACGGCTCCCGTGACTTGCAGGAGGTGCGCGCCTAACCCCCAACTCCTCTGGGACTATCTAGTGCACGCGGGAATCCATTTTAGCCGCGTGGTGATGTGTTTGGTGGAAGTAGCAGGAGTAAGTACAAGAGTCACCGCCTTCTTTAGCACATGTGCCTCACAGTGCACAGCCTCTCACTGGCAGGCGTGCCACTACGGCTCCCGTGATTTGGCAGGAGCTGCGCGCCTACTCTCCAACTCCCCTGGGACTATCTAGTGCACCCGGGAATCCGTGTTGGCCGCGTGGTGATGTGTTTCGTGGAAGTAGCAGGGGTGAGTACAAGGCTGACCCCTTCCTCTTGCACAGCCTCTCACTCTCACGCATGCCACTCCGTCGCCCGTGATTTTCCGGAGTTGCACGTCTATTGCCGAGGTTCCCCTGGGTCTAGTGCACCTGGGATTTGATTTTGGTGGCGTTGTCATGCGTTTCGTGGAAGTGGCAGGCGTGAGTACAGGGCTCACCGCCTTCTTCAGCACATGTGCCTCATAGTGCACAGCCTCTCACTCGCAGGCGTGCCACCACGGCTCCCGTGACTTGCAGGAGGTGCGCGCCTAACCCCCAACTCCCCTGGGACTATCTAGTGCACGCGGGAATCCATTTTATTCGCGTGGTGATGTGTTTCGTGGAAGTAGCAGGCGTGAGTACAAGGCTGACCCCTTCCTCTTGCACAGCCTCTCACTCTCACGCATGCCACTCCGTCGCCCGTGATTTCCCGGAGTTGCGCGTCTATTGCCGAGGTTCCCTTGGGTCTAGTGCACCTGGGATTTGATTTTGGTGGCGTTGTCATGCGTTTCGTGGAAGTGGCAGGCGTGAGTACAAGGCTCACCGCCTTCTTTACCACATGTGCCTCATAGTGCACAGCCTCTCACTCGCAGGCGTGCCACCACGGCTCCCGTGACTTGCAGGAGGTGCGCGCCTAACCCCCAACTCCCCTGGGA
This sequence comes from Stylophora pistillata, assembly GCF_964205215.1. Classification (NCBI taxonomy): domain Eukaryota; kingdom Metazoa; phylum Cnidaria; class Anthozoa; order Scleractinia; family Pocilloporidae; genus Stylophora; species Stylophora pistillata. The sequence continues at coordinate 15,272 of NW_028290850.1, forward strand.
CTATCTAGTGCACGCGGGAATCCATTTTAGCCGCGTGGTGATGTGTTTGGTGGAGGTAGCAGGAGTAAGTACAAGAGTCACCGCCTTCTTTAGCACATGTGCCTCACAGTGCACAGCCTCTCACTGGCAGGCGTGCCACTACGGCTCCCGTGATTCGGCAGGAGGTGCGCGCCTACTCTCCAACTCCCCTGGGACTATCTAGTGCACCCGGGAATCCGTTTTGGCCGCGTGGTGAATGTGTTTCGTGGAAGTAGCAGGCGTGAGTACAAGGCTGACCCCTTCCTCTTGCACAGCCTCTCACTCTCACGCATGCCACTCCGTCGCCCGTGATTTTCCGGAGTTGCGCGTCTATTGCCGAGGTTCCCCTGGGTCTAGTGCACCTGGGATTTGATTTTGGTGGCGTTGTCATGCGTTTCGTTGAAGTGGCAGGCGTGAGTACAAGGCTCACCACCTTCTTTACCACATGTGCCTCATAGTGCACAGCCCCTCACTCGCAGGCGTGCCACCACGGCTCCCGTGACTTGCAGGAGGTGCGCGCCTAACCCCCAACTCCTCTGGGACTATCTAGTGCACGCGGGAATCCATTTTAGCCGCGTGGTGATGTGTTTGGTGGAAGTAGCAGGAGTAAGTACAAGAGTCACCGCCTTCTTTAGCACATGTGCCTCACAGTGCACAGCCTCTCACTGGCAGGCGTGCCACTACGGCTCCCGTGATTCGGCAGGAGGTGCGCGCCTACTCTCCAACTCCCCTGGGACTATCTAGTGCACCCGGGAATCCGTTTTGGCCGCGTGGTGAATGTGTTTCGTGGAAGTAGCAGGCGTGAGTACAAGGCTGACCCCTTCCTCTTGCACAGCCTCTCACTCTCACGCATGCCACTCCGTCGCCCGTGATTTTCCGGAGTTGCGCGTCTATTGCCGAGGTTCCCCTGGGTCTAGTGCACCTGGGATTTGATTTTGGTGGCGTTGTCATGCGTTTCGTTGAAGTGGCAGGCGTGAGTACAAGGCTCACCACCTTCTTTACCACATGTGCCTCATAGTGCACAGCCCCTCACTCGCAGGCGTGCCACCACGGCTCCCGTGACTTGCAGGAGGTGCGCGCCTAACCCCCAACTCCTCTGGGACTATCTAGTGCACGCGGGAATCCATTTTAGCCGCGTGGTGATGTGTTTGGTGGAAGTAGCAGGAGTAAGTACAAGAGTCACCGCCTTCTTTAGCACATGTGCCTCACAGTGCACAGCCTCTCACTGGCAGGCGTGCCACTACGGCTCCCGTGATTTGGCAGGAGCTGCGCGCCTACTCTCCAACTCCCCTGGGACTATCTAGTGCACCCGGGAATCCGTGTTGGCCGCGTGGTGATGTGTTTCGTGGAAGTAGCAGGGGTGAGTACAAGGCTGACCCCTTCCTCTTGCACAGCCTCTCACTCTCACGCATGCCACTCCGTCGCCCGTGATTTTCCGGAGTTGCACGTCTATTGCCGAGGTTCCCCTGGGTCTAGTGCACCTGGGATTTGATTTTGGTGGCGTTGTCATGCGTTTCGTGGAAGTGGCAGGCGTGAGTACAGGGCTCACCGAATTCTTCAGCACATGTGCCTCATAGTGCACAGCCTCTCACTCGCAGGCGTGCCACCACGGCTCCCGTGACTTGCAGGAGGTGCGCGCCTAACCCCCAACTCCCCTGGGACTATCTAGTGCACGCGGGAATCCATTTTATTCGCGTGGTGATGTGTTTCGTGGAAGTAGCAGGCGTGAGTACAAGGCTGACCCCTTCCTCTTGCACAGCCTCTCACTCTCACGCATGCCACTCCGTCGCCCGTGATTTCCCGGAGTTGCGCGTCTATTGCCGAGGTTCCCTTGGGTCTAGTGCACCTGGGATTTGATTTTGGTGGCGTTGTCATGCGTTTCGTGGAAGTGGCAGGCGTGAGTACAAGGCTCACCGCCTTCTTTACCACATGTGCCTCATAGTGCACAGCCTCTCACTCGCAGGCGTGCCACCACGGCTCCCGTGACTTGCAGGAGGTGCGCGCCTAACCCCCAACTCCCCTGGGACTATCTAGTGCACGCGGGAATCCATTTTAGCCGCGTGGTGATGTGTTTGGTGGAGGTAGCAGGAGTAAGTACAAGAGTCACCGCCTTCTTTAGCACATGTGCCTCACAGTGCACAGCCTCTCACTGGCAGGCGTGCCACTACGGCTCCCGTGATTCGGCAGGAGGTGCGCGCCTACTCTCCAACTCCCCTGGGACTATCTAGTGCACCCGGGAATCCGTTTTGGCCGCGTGGTGAATGTGTTTCGTGGAAGTAGCAGGCGTGAGTACAAGGCTGACCCCTTCCTCTTGCACAGCCTCTCACTCTCACGCATGCCACTCCGTCGCCCGTGATTTTCCGGAGTTGCGCGTCTATTGCCGAGGTTCCCCTGGGTCTAGTGCACCTGGGATTTGATTTTGGTGGCGTTGTCATGCGTTTCGTTGAAGTGGCAGGCGTGAGTACAAGGCTCACCACCTTCTTTACCACATGTGCCTCATAGTGCACAGCCCCTCACTCGCAGGCGTGCCACCACGGCTCCCGTGACTTGCAGGAGGTGCGCGCCTAACCCCCAACTCCTCTGGGACTATCTAGTGCACGCGGGAATCCATTTTAGCCGCGTGGTGATGTGTTTGGTGGAAGTAGCAGGAGTAAGTACAAGAGTCACCGCCTTCTTTAGCACATGTGCCTCACAGTGCACAGCCTCTCACTGGCAGGCGTGCCACTACGGCTCCCGTGATTCGGCAGGAGGTGCGCGCCTACTCTCCAACTCCCCTGGGACTATCTAGTGCACCCGGGAATCCGTTTTGGCCGCGTGGTGAATGTGTTTCGTGGAAGTAGCAGGCGTGAGTACAAGGCTGACCCCTTCCTCTTGCACAGCCTCTCACTCTCACGCATGCCACTCCGTCGCCCGTGATTTTCCGGAGTTGCGCGTCTATTGCCGAGGTTCCCCTGGGTCTAGTGCACCTGGGATTTGATTTTGGTGGCGTTGTCATGCGTTTCGTTGAAGTGGCAGGCGTGAGTACAAGGCTCACCACCTTCTTTACCACATGTGCCTCATAGTGCACAGCCCCTCACTCGCAGGCGTGCCACCACGGCTCCCGTGACTTGCAGGAGGTGCGCGCCTAACCCCCAACTCCTCTGGGACTATCTAGTGCACGCGGGAATCCATTTTAGCCGCGTGGTGATGTGTTTGGTGGAAGTAGCAGGAGTAAGTACAAGAGTCACCGCCTTCTTTAGCACATGTGCCTCACAGTGCACAGCCTCTCACTGGCAGGCGTGCCACTACGGCTCCCGTGATTTGGCAGGAGCTGCGCGCCTACTCTCCAACTCCCCTGGGACTATCTAGTGCACCCGGGAATCCGTGTTGGCCGCGTGGTGATGTGTTTCGTGGAAGTAGCAGGGGTGAGTACAAGGCTGACCCCTTCCTCTTGCACAGCCTCTCACTCTCACGCATGCCACTCCGTCGCCCGTGATTTTCCGGAGTTGCACGTCTATTGCCGAGGTTCCCCTGGGTCTAGTGCACCTGGGATTTGATTTTGGTGGCGTTGTCATGCGTTTCGTGGAAGTGGCAGGCGTGAGTACAGGGCTCACCGCCTTCTTCAGCACATGTGCCTCATAGTGCACAGCCTCTCACTCGCAGGCGTGCCACCACGGCTCCCGTGACTTGCAGGAGGTGCGCGCCTAACCCCCAACTCCCCTGGGACTATCTAGTGCACGCGGGAATCCATTTTATTCGCGTGGTGATGTGTTTCGTGGAAGTAGCAGGCGTGAGTACAAGGCTGACCCCTTCCTCTTGCACAGCCTCTCACTCTCACGCATGCCACTCCGTCGCCCGTGATTTCCCGGAGTTGCGCGTCTATTGCCGAGGTTCCCTTGGGTCTAGTGCACCTGGGATTTGATTTTGGTGGCGTTGTCATGCGTTTCGTGGAAGTGGCAGGCGTGAGTACAAGGCTCACCGCCTTCTTTACCACATGTGCCTCATAGTGCACAGCCTCTCACTCGCAGGCGTGCCACCACGGCTCCCGTGACTTGCAGGAGGTGCGCGCCTAACCCCCAACTCCCCTGGGACTATCTAGTGCACGCGGGAATCCATTTTAGCCGCGTGGTGATGTGTTTGGTGGAGGTAGCAGGAGTAAGTACAAGAGTCACCGCCTTCTTTAGCACATGTGCCTCACAGTGCACAGCCTCTCACTGGCAGGCGTGCCACTACGGCTCCCGTGATTCGGCAGGAGGTGCGCGCCTACTCTCCAACTCCCCTGGGACTATCTAGTGCACCCGGGAATCCGTTTTGGCCGCGTGGTGAATGTGTTTCGTGGAAGTAGCAGGCGTGAGTACAAGGCTGACCCCTTCCTCTTGCACAGCCTCTCACTCTCACGCATGCCACTCCGTCGCCCGTGATTTTCCGGAGTTGCGCGTCTATTGCCGAGGTTCCCCTGGGTCTAGTGCACCTGGGATTTGATTTTGGTGGCGTTGTCATGCGTTTCGTTGAAGTGGCAGGCGTGAGTACAAGGCTCACCACCTTCTTTACCACATGTGCCTCATAGTGCACAGCCCCTCACTCGCAGGCGTGCCACCACGGCTCCCGTGACTTGCAGGAGGTGCGCGCCTAACCCCCAACTCCTCTGGGACTATCTAGTGCACGCGGGAATCCATTTTAGCCGCGTGGTGATGTGTTTGGTGGAAGTAGCAGGAGTAAGTACAAGAGTCACCGCCTTCTTTAGCACATGTGCCTCACAGTGCACAGCCTCTCACTGGCAGGCGTGCCACTACGGCTCCCGTGATTCGGCAGGAGGTGCGCGCCTACTCTCCAACTCCCCTGGGACTATCTAGTGCACCCGGGAATCCGTTTTGGCCGCGTGGTGAATGTGTTTCGTGGAAGTAGCAGGCGTGAGTACAAGGCTGACCCCTTCCTCTTGCACAGCCTCTCACTCTCACGCATGCCACTCCGTCGCCCGTGATTTTCCGGAGTTGCGCGTCTATTGCCGAGGTTCCCCTGGGTCTAGTGCACCTGGGATTTGATTTTGGTGGCGTTGTCATGCGTTTCGTTGAAGTGGCAGGCGTGAGTACAAGGCTCACCACCTTCTTTACCACATGTGCCTCATAGTGCACAGCCCCTCACTCGCAGGCGTGCCACCACGGCTCCCGTGACTTGCAGGAGGTGCGCGCCTAACCCCCAACTCCTCTGGGACTATCTAGTGCACGCGGGAATCCATTTTAGCCGCGTGGTGATGTGTTTGGTGGAAGTAGCAGGAGTAAGTACAAGAGTCACCGCCTTCTTTAGCACATGTGCCTCACAGTGCACAGCCTCTCACTGGCAGGCGTGCCACTACGGCTCCCGTGATTTGGCAGGAGCTGCGCGCCTACTCTCCAACTCCCCTGGGACTATCTAGTGCACCCGGGAATCCGTGTTGGCCGCGTGGTGATGTGTTTCGTGGAAGTAGCAGGGGTGAGTACAAGGCTGACCCCTTCCTCTTGCACAGCCTCTCACTCTCACGCATGCCACTCCGTCGCCCGTGATTTTCCGGAGTTGCACGTCTATTGCCGAGGTTCCCCTGGGTCTAGTGCACCTGGGATTTGATTTTGGTGGCGTTGTCATGCGTTTCGTGGAAGTGGCAGGCGTGAGTACAGGGCTCACCGCCTTCTTCAGCACATGTGCCTCATAGTGCACAGCCTCTCACTCGCAGGCGTGCCACCACGGCTCCCGTGACTTGCAGGAGGTGCGCGCCTAACCCCCAACTCCCCTGGGACTATCTAGTGCACGCGGGAATCCATTTTATTCGCGTGGTGATGTGTTTCGTGGAAGTAGCAGGCGTGAGTACAAGGCTGACCCCTTCCTCTTGCACAGCCTCTCACTCTCACGCATGCCACTCCGTCGCCCGTGATTTCCCGGAGTTGCGCGTCTATTGCCGAGGTTCCCTTGGGTCTAGTGCACCTGGGATTTGATTTTGGTGGCGTTGTCATGCGTTTCGTGGAAGTGGCAGGCGTGAGTACAAGGCTCACCGCCTTCTTTACCACATGTGCCTCATAGTGCACAGCCTCTCACTCGCAGGCGTGCCACCACGGCTCCCGTGACTTGCAGGAGGTGCGCGCCTAACCCCCAACTCCCCTGGGACTATCTAGTGCACGCGGGAATCCATTTTAGCCGCGTGGTGATGTGTTTGGTGGAGGTAGCAGGAGTAAGTACAAGAGTCACCGCCTTCTTTAGCACATGTGCCTCACAGTGCACAGCCTCTCACTGGCAGGCGTGCCACTACGGCTCCCGTGATTCGGCAGGAGGTGCGCGCCTACTCTCCAACTCCCCTGGGACTATCTAGTGCACCCGGGAATCCGTTTTGGCCGCGTGGTGAATGTGTTTCGTGGAAGTAGCAGGCGTGAGTACAAGGCTGACCCCTTCCTCTTGCACAGCCTCTCACTCTCACGCATGCCACTCCGTCGCCCGTGATTTTCCGGAGTTGCGCGTCTATTGCCGAGGTTCCCCTGGGTCTAGTGCACCTGGGATTTGATTTTGGTGGCGTTGTCATGCGTTTCGTTGAAGTGGCAGGCGTGAGTACAAGGCTCACCACCTTCTTTACCACATGTGCCTCATAGTGCACAGCCCCTCACTCGCAGGCGTGCCACCACGGCTCCCGTGACTTGCAGGAGGTGCGCGCCTAACCCCCAACTCCTCTGGGACTATCTAGTGCACGCGGGAATCCATTTTAGCCGCGTGGTGATGTGTTTGGTGGAAGTAGCAGGAGTAAGTACAAGAGTCACCGCCTTCTTTAGCACATGTGCCTCACAGTGCACAGCCTCTCACTGGCAGGCGTGCCACTACGGCTCCCGTGATTCGGCAGGAGGTGCGCGCCTACTCTCCAACTCCCCTGGGACTATCTAGTGCACCCGGGAATCCGTTTTGGCCGCGTGGTGAATGTGTTTCGTGGAAGTAGCAGGCGTGAGTACAAGGCTGACCCCTTCCTCTTGCACAGCCTCTCACTCTCACGCATGCCACTCCGTCGCCCGTGATTTTCCGGAGTTGCGCGTCTATTGCCGAGGTTCCCCTGGGTCTAGTGCACCTGGGATTTGATTTTGGTGGCGTTGTCATGCGTTTCGTTGAAGTGGCAGGCGTGAGTACAAGGCTCACCACCTTCTTTACCACATGTGCCTCATAGTGCACAGCCCCTCACTCGCAGGCGTGCCACCACGGCTCCCGTGACTTGCAGGAGGTGCGCGCCTAACCCCCAACTCCTCTGGGACTATCTAGTGCACGCGGGAATCCATTTTAGCCGCGTGGTGATGTGTTTGGTGGAAGTAGCAGGAGTAAGTACAAGAGTCACCGCCTTCTTTAGCACATGTGCCTCACAGTGCACAGCCTCTCACTGGCAGGCGTGCCACTACGGCTCCCGTGATTTGGCAGGAGCTGCGCGCCTACTCTCCAACTCCCCTGGGACTATCTAGTGCACCCGGGAATCCGTGTTGGCCGCGTGGTGATGTGTTTCGTGGAAGTAGCAGGGGTGAGTACAAGGCTGACCCCTTCCTCTTGCACAGCCTCTCACTCTCACGCATGCCACTCCGTCGCCCGTGATTTTCCGGAGTTGCACGTCTATTGCCGAGGTTCCCCTGGGTCTAGTGCACCTGGGATTTGATTTTGGTGGCGTTGTCATGCGTTTCGTGGAAGTGGCAGGCGTGAGTACAGGGCTCACCGCCTTCTTCAGCACATGTGCCTCATAGTGCACAGCCTCTCACTCGCAGGCGTGCCACCACGGCTCCCGTGACTTGCAGGAGGTGCGCGCCTAACCCCCAACTCCCCTGGGACTATCTAGTGCACGCGGGAATCCATTTTATTCGCGTGGTGATGTGTTTCGTGGAAGTAGCAGGCGTGAGTACAAGGCTGACCCCTTCCTCTTGCACAGCCTCTCACTCTCACGCATGCCACTCCGTCGCCCGTGATTTCCCGGAGTTGCGCGTCTATTGCCGAGGTTCCCTTGGGTCTAGTGCACCTGGGATTTGATTTTGGTGGCGTTGTCATGCGTTTCGTGGAAGTGGCAGGCGTGAGTACAAGGCTCACCGCCTTCTTTACCACATGTGCCTCATAGTGCACAGCCTCTCACTCGCAGGCGTGCCACCACGGCTCCCGTGACTTGCAGGAGGTGCGCGCCTAACCCCCAACTCCCCTGGGACTATCTAGTGCACGCGGGAATCCATTTTAGCCGCGTGGTGATGTGTTTGGTGGAGGTAGCAGGAGTAAGTACAAGAGTCACCGCCTTCTTTAGCACATGTGCCTCACAGTGCACAGCCTCTCACTGGCAGGCGTGCCACTACGGCTCCCGTGATTCGGCAGGAGGTGCGCGCCTACTCTCCAACTCCCCTGGGACTATCTAGTGCACCCGGGAATCCGTTTTGGCCGCGTGGTGAATGTGTTTCGTGGAAGTAGCAGGCGTGAGTACAAGGCTGACCCCTTCCTCTTGCACAGCCTCTCACTCTCACGCATGCCACTCCGTCGCCCGTGATTTTCCGGAGTTGCGCGTCTATTGCCGAGGTTCCCCTGGGTCTAGTGCACCTGGGATTTGATTTTGGTGGCGTTGTCATGCGTTTCGTTGAAGTGGCAGGCGTGAGTACAAGGCTCACCACCTTCTTTACCACATGTGCCTCATAGTGCACAGCCCCTCACTCGCAGGCGTGCCACCACGGCTCCCGTGACTTGCAGGAGGTGCGCGCCTAACCCCCAACTCCTCTGGGACTATCTAGTGCACGCGGGAATCCATTTTAGCCGCGTGGTGATGTGTTTGGTGGAAGTAGCAGGAGTAAGTACAAGAGTCACCGCCTTCTTTAGCACATGTGCCTCACAGTGCACAGCCTCTCACTGGCAGGCGTGCCACTACGGCTCCCGTGATTCGGCAGGAGGTGCGCGCCTACTCTCCAACTCCCCTGGGACTATCTAGTGCACCCGGGAATCCGTTTTGGCCGCGTGGTGAATGTGTTTCGTGGAAGTAGCAGGCGTGAGTACAAGGCTGACCCCTTCCTCTTGCACAGCCTCTCACTCTCACGCATGCCACTCCGTCGCCCGTGATTTTCCGGAGTTGCGCGTCTATTGCCGAGGTTCCCCTGGGTCTAGTGCACCTGGGATTTGATTTTGGTGGCGTTGTCATGCGTTTCGTTGAAGTGGCAGGCGTGAGTACAAGGCTCACCACCTTCTTTACCACATGTGCCTCATAGTGCACAGCCCCTCACTCGCAGGCGTGCCACCACGGCTCCCGTGACTTGCAGGAGGTGCGCGCCTAACCCCCAACTCCTCTGGGACTATCTAGTGCACGCGGGAATCCATTTTAGCCGCGTGGTGATGTGTTTGGTGGAAGTAGCAGGAGTAAGTACAAGAGTCACCGCCTTCTTTAGCACATGTGCCTCACAGTGCACAGCCTCTCACTGGCAGGCGTGCCACTACGGCTCCCGTGATTTGGCAGGAGCTGCGCGCCTACTCTCCAACTCCCCTGGGACTATCTAGTGCACCCGGGAATCCGTGTTGGCCGCGTGGTGATGTGTTTCGTGGAAGTAGCAGGGGTGAGTACAAGGCTGACCCCTTCCTCTTGCACAGCCTCTCACTCTCACGCATGCCACTCCGTCGCCCGTGATTTTCCGGAGTTGCACGTCTATTGCCGAGGTTCCCCTGGGTCTAGTGCACCTGGGATTTGATTTTGGTGGCGTTGTCATGCGTTTCGTGGAAGTGGCAGGCGTGAGTACAGGGCTCACCGCCTTCTTCAGCACATGTGCCTCATAGTGCACAGCCTCTCACTCGCAGGCGTGCCACCACGGCTCCCGTGACTTGCAGGAGGTGCGCGCCTAACCCCCAACTCCCCTGGGACTATCTAGTGCACGCGGGAATCCATTTTATTCGCGTGGTGATGTGTTTCGTGGAAGTAGCAGGCGTGAGTACAAGGCTGACCCCTTCCTCTTGCACAGCCTCTCACTCTCACGCATGCCACTCCGTCGCCCGTGATTTCCCGGAGTTGCGCGTCTATTGCCGAGGTTCCCTTGGGTCTAGTGCACCTGGGATTTGATTTTGGTGGCGTTGTCATGCGTTTCGTGGAAGTGGCAGGCGTGAGTACAAGGCTCACCGCCTTCTTTACCACATGTGCCTCATAGTGCACAGCCTCTCACTCGCAGGCGTGCCACCACGGCTCCCGTGACTTGCAGGAGGTGCGCGCCTAACCCCCAACTCCCCTGGGACTATCTAGTGCACGCGGGAATCCATTTTAGCCGCGTGGTGATGTGTTTGGTGGAGGTAGCAGGAGTAAGTACAAGAGTCACCGCCTTCTTTAGCACATGTGCCTCACAGTGCACAGCCTCTCACTGGCAGGCGTGCCACTACGGCTCCCGTGATTCGGCAGGAGGTGCGCGCCTACTCTCCAACTCCCCTGGGACTATCTAGTGCACCCGGGAATCCGTTTTGGCCGCGTGGTGAATGTGTTTCGTGGAAGTAGCAGGCGTGAGTACAAGGCTGACCCCTTCCTCTTGCACAGCCTCTCACTCTCACGCATGCCACTCCGTCGCCCGTGATTTTCCGGAGTTGCGCGTCTATTGCCGAGGTTCCCCTGGGTCTAGTGCACCTGGGATTTGATTTTGGTGGCGTTGTCATGCGTTTCGTTGAAGTGGCAGGCGTGAGTACAAGGCTCACCACCTTCTTTACCACATGTGCCTCATAGTGCACAGCCCCTCACTCGCAGGCGTGCCACCACGGCTCCCGTGACTTGCAGGAGGTGCGCGCCTAACCCCCAACTCCTCTGGGACTATCTAGTGCACGCGGGAATCCATTTTAGCCGCGTGGTGATGTGTTTGGTGGAAGTAGCAGGAGTAAGTACAAGAGTCACCGCCTTCTTTAGCACATGTGCCTCACAGTGCACAGCCTCTCACTGGCAGGCGTGCCACTACGGCTCCCGTGATTCGGCAGGAGGTGCGCGCCTACTCTCCAACTCCCCTGGGACTATCTAGTGCACCCGGGAATCCGTTTTGGCCGCGTGGTGAATGTGTTTCGTGGAAGTAGCAGGCGTGAGTACAAGGCTGACCCCTTCCTCTTGCACAGCCTCTCACTCTCACGCATGCCACTCCGTCGCCCGTGATTTTCCGGAGTTGCGCGTCTATTGCCGAGGTTCCCCTGGGTCTAGTGCACCTGGGATTTGATTTTGGTGGCGTTGTCATGCGTTTCGTTGAAGTGGCAGGCGTGAGTACAAGGCTCACCACCTTCTTTACCACATGTGCCTCATAGTGCACAGCCCCTCACTCGCAGGCGTGCCACCACGGCTCCCGTGACTTGCAGGAGGTGCGCGCCTAACCCCCAACTCCTCTGGGACTATCTAGTGCACGCGGGAATCCATTTTAGCCGCGTGGTGATGTGTTTGGTGGAAGTAGCAGGAGTAAGTACAAGAGTCACCGCCTTCTTTAGCACATGTGCCTCACAGTGCACAGCCTCTCACTGGCAGGCGTGCCACTACGGCTCCCGTGATTTGGCAGGAGCTGCGCGCCTACTCTCCAACTCCCCTGGGACTATCTAGTGCACCCGGGAATCCGTGTTGGCCGCGTGGTGATGTGTTTCGTGGAAGTAGCAGGGGTGAGTACAAGGCTGACCCCTTCCTCTTGCACAGCCTCTCACTCTCACGCATGCCACTCCGTCGCCCGTGATTTTCCGGAGTTGCACGTCTATTGCCGAGGTTCCCCTGGGTCTAGTGCACCTGGGATTTGATTTTGGTGGCGTTGTCATGCGTTTCGTGGAAGTGGCAGGCGTGAGTACAGGGCTCACCGCCTTCTTCAGCACATGTGCCTCATAGTGCACAGCCTCTCACTCGCAGGCGTGCCACCACGGCTCCCGTGACTTGCAGGAGGTGCGCGCCTAACCCCCAACTCCCCTGGGACTATCTAGTGCACGCGGGAATCCATTTTATTCGCGTGGTGATGTGTTTCGTGGAAGTAGCAGGCGTGAGTACAAGGCTGACCCCTTCCTCTTGCACAGCCTCTCACTCTCACGCATGCCACTCCGTCGCCCGTGATTTCCCGGAGTTGCGCGTCTATTGCCGAGGTTCCCTTGGGTCTAGTGCACCTGGGATTTGATTTTGGTGGCGTTGTCATGCGTTTCGTGGAAGTGGCAGGCGTGAGTACAAGGCTCACCGCCTTCTTTACCACATGTGCCTCATAGTGCACAGCCTCTCACTCGCAGGCGTGCCACCACGGCTCCCGTGACTTGCAGGAGGTGCGCGCCTAACCCCCAACTCCCCTGGGACTATCTAGTGCACGCGGGAATCCATTTTAGCCGCGTGGTGATGTGTTTGGTGGAGGTAGCAGGAGTAAGTACAAGAGTCACCGCCTTCTTTAGCACATGTGCCTCACAGTGCACAGCCTCTCACTGGCAGGCGTGCCACTACGGCTCCCGTGATTCGGCAGGAGGTGCGCGCCTACTCTCCAACTCCCCTGGGACTATCTAGTGCACCCGGGAATCCGTTTTGGCCGCGTGGTGAATGTGTTTCGTGGAAGTAGCAGGCGTGAGTACAAGGCTGACCCCTTCCTCTTGCACAGCCTCTCACTCTCACGCATGCCACTCCGTCGCCCGTGATTTTCCGGAGTTGCGCGTCTATTGCCGAGGTTCCCCTGGGTCTAGTGCACCTGGGATTTGATTTTGGTGGCGTTGTCATGCGTTTCGTTGAAGTGGCAGGCGTGAGTACAAGGCTCACCACCTTCTTTACCACATGTGCCTCATAGTGCACAGCCCCTCACTCGCAGGCGTGCCACCACGGCTCCCGTGACTTGCAGGAGGTGCGCGCCTAACCCCCAACTCCTCTGGGACTATCTAGTGCACGCGGGAATCCATTTTAGCCGCGTGGTGATGTGTTTGGTGGAAGTAGCAGGAGTAAGTACAAGAGTCACCGCCTTCTTTAGCACATGTGCCTCACAGTGCACAGCCTCTCACTGGCAGGCGTGCCACTACGGCTCCCGTGATTCGGCAGGAGGTGCGCGCCTACTCTCCAACTCCCCTGGGACTATCTAGTGCACCCGGGAATCCGTTTTGGCCGCGTGGTGAATGTGTTTCGTGGAAGTAGCAGGCGTGAGTACAAGGCTGACCCCTTCCTCTTGCACAGCCTCTCACTCTCACGCATGCCACTCCGTCGCCCGTGATTTTCCGGAGTTGCGCGTCTATTGCCGAGGTTCCCCTGGGTCTAGTGCACCTGGGATTTGATTTTGGTGGCGTTGTCATGCGTTTCGTTGAAGTGGCAGGCGTGAGTACAAGGCTCACCACCTTCTTTACCACATGTGCCTCATAGTGCACAGCCCCTCACTCGCAGGCGTGCCACCACGGCTCCCGTGACTTGCAGGAGGTGCGCGCCTAACCCCCAACTCCTCTGGGACTATCTAGTGCACGCGGGAATCCATTTTAGCCGCGTGGTGATGTGTTTGGTGGAAGTAGCAGGAGTAAGTACAAGAGTCACCGCCTTCTTTAGCACATGTGCCTCACAGTGCACAGCCTCTCACTGGCAGGCGTGCCACTACGGCTCCCGTGATTTGGCAGGAGCTGCGCGCCTACTCTCCAACTCCCCTGGGACTATCTAGTGCACCCGGGAATCCGTGTTGGCCGCGTGGTGATGTGTTTCGTGGAAGTAGCAGGGGTGAGTACAAGGCTGACCCCTTCCTCTTGCACAGCCTCTCACTCTCACGCATGCCACTCCGTCGCCCGTGATTTTCCGGAGTTGCACGTCTATTGCCGAGGTTCCCCTGGGTCTAGTGCACCTGGGATTTGATTTTGGTGGCGTTGTCATGCGTTTCGTGGAAGTGGCAGGCGTGAGTACAGGGCTCACCGCCTTCTTCAGCACATGTGCCTCATAGTGCACAGCCTCTCACTCGCAGGCGTGCCACCACGGCTCCCGTGACTTGCAGGAGGTGCGCGCCTAACCCCCAACTCCCCTGGGACTATCTAGTGCACGCGGGAATCCATTTTATTCGCGTGGTGATGTGTTTCGTGGAAGTAGCAGGCGTGAGTACAAGGCTGACCCCTTCCTCTTGCACAGCCTCTCACTCTCACGCATGCCACTCCGTCGCCCGTGATTTCCCGGAGTTGCGCGTCTATTGCCGAGGTTCCCTTGGGTCTAGTGCACCTGGGATTTGATTTTGGTGGCGTTGTCATGCGTTTCGTGGAAGTGGCAGGCGTGAGTACAAGGCTCACCGCCTTCTTTACCACATGTGCCTCATAGTGCACAGCCTCTCACTCGCAGGCGTGCCACCACGGCTCCCGTGACTTGCAGGAGGTGCGCGCCTAACCCCCAACTCCCCTGGGACTATCTAGTGCACGCGGGAATCCATTTTAGCCGCGTGGTGATGTGTTTGGTGGAGGTAGCAGGAGTAAGTACAAGAGTCACCGCCTTCTTTAGCACATGTGCCTCACAGTGCACAGCCTCTCACTGGCAGGCGTGCCACTACGGCTCCCGTGATTCGGCAGGAGGTGCGCGCCTACTCTCCAACTCCCCTGGGACTATCTAGTGCACCCGGGAATCCGTTTTGGCCGCGTGGTGAATGTGTTTCGTGGAAGTAGCAGGCGTGAGTACAAGGCTGACCCCTTCCTCTTGCACAGCCTCTCACTCTCACGCATGCCACTCCGTCGCCCGTGATTTTCCGGAGTTGCGCGTCTATTGCCGAGGTTCCCCTGGGTCTAGTGCACCTGGGATTTGATTTTGGTGGCGTTGTCATGCGTTTCGTTGAAGTGGCAGGCGTGAGTACAAGGCTCACCACCTTCTTTACCACATGTGCCTCATAGTGCACAGCCCCTCACTCGCAGGCGTGCCACCACGGCTCCCGTGACTTGCAGGAGGTGCGCGCCTAACCCCCAACTCCTCTGGGACTATCTAGTGCACGCGGGAATCCATTTTAGCCGCGTGGTGATGTGTTTGGTGGAAGTAGCAGGAGTAAGTACAAGAGTCACCGCCTTCTTTAGCACATGTGCCCTCACAGTGCACAGCCTCTCACTGGCAGGCGTGCCACTACGGCTCCCGTGATTCGGCAGGAGGTGCGCGCCTACTCTCCAACTCCCCTGGGACTATCTAGTGCACCCGGGAATCCGTTTTGGCCGCGTGGTGAATGTGTTTCGTGGAAGTAGCAGGCGTGAGTACAAGGCTGACCCCTTCCTCTTGCACAGCCCTCTCACTCTCACGCATGCCACTCCGTCGCCCGTGATTTTCCGGAGTTGCGCGTCTATTGCCGAGGTTCCCCTGGGTCTAGTGCACCTGGGATTTGATTTTGGTGGCGTTGTCATGCGTTTCGTTGAAGTGGCAGGCGTGAGTACAAGGCTCACCACCTTCTTTACCACATGTGCCTCATAGTGCACAGCCCCTCACTCGCAGGCGTGCCACCACGGCTCCCGTGACTTGCAGGAGGTGCGCGCCTAACCCCCAACTCCTCTGGGACTATCTAGTGCACGCGGGAATCCATTTTAGCCGCGTGGTGATGTGTTTGGTGGAAGTAGCAGGAGTAAGTACAAGAGTCACCGCCTTCTTTAGCACATGTGCCTCACAGTGCACAGCCTCTCACTGGCAGGCGTGGCCACTACGGCTCCCGTGATTTGGCAGGAGCTGCGCGCCTACTCTCCAACTCCCCTGGGACTATCTAGTGCACCCGGGAATCCGTGTTGGCCGCGTGGTGATGTGTTTCGTGGAAGTAGCAGGGGTGAGTACAAGGCTGACCCCTTCCTCTTGCACAGCCTCTCACTCTCACGCATGCCACTCCGTCGCCCGTGATTTTCCGGAGTTGCACGTCTATTGCCGAGGTTCCCCTGGGTCTAGTGCACCTGGGATTTGATTTTGGTGGCGTTGTCATGCGTTTCGTGGAAGTGGCAGGCGTGAGTACAGGGCTCACCGCCTTCTTCAGCACATGTGCCTCATAGTGCACAGCCTCTCACTCGCAGGCGTGCCACCACGGCTCCCGTGACTTGCAGGAGGTGCGCGCCTAACCCCCAACTCCCCTGGGACTATCTAGTGCACGCGGGAATCCATTTTATTCGCGTGGTGATGTGTTTCGTGGAAGTAGCAGGCGTGAGTACAAGGCTGACCCCTTCCTCTTGCACAGCCTCTCACTCTCACGCATGCCACTCCGTCGCCCGTGATTTCCCGGAGTTGCCGCGTCTATTGCCGAGGTTCCCTTGGGTCTAGTGCACCTGGGATTTGATTTTGGTGGCGTTGTCATGCGTTTCGTGGAAGTGGCAGGCGTGAGTACAAGGCTCACCGCCTTCTTTACCACATGTGCCTCATAGTGCACAGCCTCTCACTCGCAGGCGTGCCACCACGGCTCCCGTGACTTGCAGGAGGTGCGCGCCTAACCCCCAACTCCCCTGGGACTATCTAGTGCACGCGGGAATCCATTTTAGCCGCGTGGTGATGTGTTTGGTGGAGGTAGCAGGAGTAAGTACAAGAGTCACCGCCTTCTTTAGCACATGTGCCTCACAGTGCACAGCCTCTCACTGGCAGGCGTGCCACTACGGCTCCCGTGATTCGGCAGGAGGTGCGCGCCTACTCTCCAACTCCCCTGGGACTATCTAGTGCACCCGGGAATCCGTTTTGGCCGCGTGGTGAATGTGTTTCGTGGAAGTAGCAGGCGTGAGTACAAGGCTGACCCCTTCCTCTTGCACAGCCTCTCACTCTCACGCATGCCACTCCGTCGCCCGTGATTTTCCGGAGTTGCGCGTCTATTGCCGAGGTTCCCCTGGGTCTAGTGCACCTGGGATTTGATTTTTGGTGGCGTTGTCATGCGTTTCGTTGAAGTGGCAGGCGTGAGTACAAGGCTCACCACCTTCTTTACCACATGTGCCTCATAGTGCACAGCCCCTCACTCGCAGGCGTGCCACCACGGCTCCCGTGACTTGCAGGAGGTGCGCGCCTAACCCCCAACTCCTCTGGGACTATCTAGTGCA